>NW_026962010.1:10509407-10809407 GCF_032445375.1 Bacillus rossius redtenbacheri | reverse complement strand
GGGGCTGCTCTGTGCGGAGGAGAGGCTGCGAGCCCTGCACTTGTCTGCACGACGCACGCGGACTGTACAGGAGGGGCTGGGAGCCGAGGACTCTGTCGGAGTGGCGCATGTAAACTGAGAGCCGAAATACCTCCCGCCGCGTACTCTATAAATACTGCAGCGTCGCTCCCCCCCCCCTCCCTCTCTGCTAACCAACCCTCTGCTCCCAGTTTCCCCGCTCGAGCGTCGATTCCCGTCGCCTGATGTCACATCTCCGAGGTCACAGGTCCCTGGAGTCGTGGTCGCGAGGTCCATGCGTCGTCCCAGGGAACATTCCACAACGTCTGGAGTTGCTCGGCTTCTGGCATCCAGCCCCGTCCAAGGAGGCGAACATATCACCGACGTTTCAGTCGTCCTTGCAGTCGCCATCATCAGGGTAGCAGTTATACCTAACTTCGGTGAAACAGGCAGCTGCTACCCTGGAGATGGCGACTGCAAGGTCGACCGAAAAGATGGTGAAATCTTCACCTTCGACGCAGCTGGACCCCAGAAACCAAGCAACTCCAGACAATGACCTGCTATCATTTGATGTGTAGTCTACAACAGTATGTCCATAAAATAATGTACCAGTTATAAAATATAATATAATAGTATCAACTGTAGGCGTTGTAGAGTGTTGTTTCAAGGTCACAATTAAAGAGTCACTCAAGCAGTTTTAAATAAGCGCTTGAGCCAAGACTGTTTAGTTATTTTTATCGCTTGCAGTGTGGAAGGAGGGCTCTTTTCCTCAATTAGTAGAGGGTGAACCTGCAAACTTTATTTGGCAACAGGATGGAGCCCCTCCGCATTGGAATCTCTTTGTATGAGAGTGGTTGAACGTCCAAGCGCCTGGCCGTTGGATTGGTCGTATAAGTCGAGAACACAGCAGAGCTCTTTTTTCTCTGGCCTCCAAGCTCACGTGATACAACGCGATGAGATGTTTTCCTTTGGTGTTTTATAAAATATCGTGTCCACGTTCCGCCGTCACCTAATGATTTGCCAGAGTTGAGACACAGAATTGAAGAGGCCATTTCTTCGGGCGTGTTAACTAAAGCGTGGGAAGAATTGTACTTTAGGTAGGACGTGTGCCGTATAGCTAAATATAGCGAAAATATGTAAAAAAAAAAAAACTAGATTAGTTTATTTTTAAATGATGTATGATTTGTTTCTAAATAACCTAAATTAAACTCTTATAATATACCATTGATGAAACTGGGACATACTTTTATGGACAGCCGGTATTAGGACACCGTAAAGCGAGTGGGTTGATTGGTTTGTTTGTAATGAATAAACTCCCGAAACTACTGAACCGGTCCATAGAACAATGTTCTACGCCCCACGACACAGAGCGCGTGAGCCTTCTCACGGCTCGCGGATATCCTAAACCTTTCTCTATGGGCGCTCTGGTCGTCTGCGCCGGCCCGAGTGATGACTGCGTGTGTCTGCGCTGTCCCGGCGCAGTGTGTCTGTGCAACACTGGCTGTTCGCACACGTCCACCCTGTCGCGGTCTCGCCTCGAGCCTGTCCTCGAACCAGCACTCACTGCCGTGCGTATTCTCGCAACACAAGTACTTACAAATTGGTTTTTGTGGTGTTAACAGCAGTTATGTTACACGCACACTAGAAAAAATTGGTTGTCTGTAAAGTCGGTTTACGGACGATAGTTTAACGTGACAACGTCATAACAAAACATTGATGAAATGATTGCATACTTTTATGAATAAAATTGAATCATTTTTATTGAATTATCACTATTTTGTATGGATACAAAGAAGGAGTGAAATTAAATATACAATTTAATTGATAAATTTACTTTTATTTGCACTCGTTAATTCAAATATGTTTATTACTTTAACGAAGAGATTATTTTAACTATAACTTTTATACATGTTTGCTATTTAACTTCTTCCAATCTGTGTTATCTGTTAAGGATAAGACGATGATAGGAAAAGTAGGAAACGAATGGGAGTGTTTCAAGTTTAATGTGCCTCTAAACAGTCAAATCGATGGTTATTCCAATCGAGTGGTAGAGAGATAGATGCGGCGCAAGCATACAATGAGTGTAACGGGACACCGCGTAACGGGACACTTTTTCGTGCGTGCAGCCGGCGTTCATCGATTTATTAGACGTTGTCACGTCAAAAACTGTTTCTTTATGATTGTTTTATTCTTAATCAAATTATAGTCTTTTTTTTTTACAAAACAAACGAAAATTTATTCTGTGTTAAGGACAGACAAATCCTACGACACTCATGTTGTTTTTTTATATTAGTTTATGATTTTATGCTTTTGTTGTGTGATGAAAAAGTAAGTACTAGACAACTACGAAATTGGCTAATTAATGGGATCTTGGAAAATATTATTTGTTAGTGAAAATAAATTTTAATCTATTTATAATTTACGTATTAAAATAATTTTTACTCGTCAAAATAATTTAAATTATGTGTAGGTTTTGAAGGATATTACAGAAACCTGTCATAATTTCCTAATATCGAATACAAATTATAATTTCTATTTTGAGTTTAACGCATTAAAATTGAATTACTATATTTCAAAAGAGTACTGTGAAATAATATATTTGCGATTCTCGTCAACCATTTAAATGCTGCCATTAAAAATTAACGACATATACAGTAACTACAGAGGACACAGCATTTCAAAAACGTTGAAATACTTAAAACTCCCAAACAAATTTTGTGAATATATAAACCATAGAGTTATATAAAAAATGATAAACTGAATAGCACGCGGTTTTCTTTATTGTTTTTTTTTCTGTACCATACCAAATCTTCACCTTGAATTTGTCCCTAATTCTTTCTAAATATACTCAATAAATTGCAACAAAGAGCTGTATATCGTGATAAATATTGTATGGTACATGTCTTTCGAGAGGAATGGAAATTCTGAACTCTGATTTTGTGTCGTAAAATAATGTGTATAACAGTGCTATTTATTTTATTAAATTTCATTTCAGAAAATAAATAATACACAATTGGCATTTTCGTGCGCACACGCGAGTTTCTGAAAATATTTCCATTTCCTGGGTTCTCAGCCGAGGATTCTGAAGAATCCCATAGAGCTTTCCCCTCCCCCCTGTCGAGACGAGCGAGGTGGGATGCTTGACACAAACCATCATTCCTGACTGCGTCGAGAGTCATGCAGGGAAATGTTTTCGTCAGTCGCGTGAGCCTTGGCTTCCGGCCCCATCTGTCCCTCGCGCCGGTCGGTTATTAATACACCTACAGCCGTAAACATGAGCACGCGCGCTCGTTGCGCGAGGTTATGTGGTCATGCTCAGTTTCCAAGTCGTCAACCCAGGTCGCTCGCGCCTTGAGTGTCTCCTCGGCGCCGCGGCTGACACGCGCCCGGACCCGCAGCGCGCGGCTGTAGAGCAAGTAGCGGCACCACAGGGGCAGCGCTGCTGAAATCATCACCCTCATCTCTGACTCACTGACCGACTCTATTACGCTATGTGTTTTTCGTGCGCTTGCAATGTAACATTTTCATTGCTCTTTGATAACCTGTTCCTGCTGGCATTGCCGCCTAGTCCGTGGTGTATATTTGGCCGAGGCCATAGTTTTCAGTGATGAAGTAGCGAGCCGTGGCTTAGTTAGACAATTAACAATGTAGTGTTTCAAGAGGTATTTTTATTAAAAAACACTATTTGTTATCTTTTATAATTTCATATATTTATGTGAGCCTTTTTTTCATTTGCACAGTATTAAATTGAATTAAAATTTTAATAAATGTTTAATGTTTATTAAATTAAAGGGCATGATATATTCACAATTTTTCAATGGGCGCTTTAGGCACCTTACGACTAATTAGTTATATACATCGTAAGTATTTTAATGAGTGAATTATTCCATATATTTAAATATAGGTTTGGAAACGAAATGCTACTAGACAAAGGGCAATCGTACATTTTATTCAAAACGTCATCAAGCATATTGGTTTCAGGCCACATGTGAAAAAATTGATCACAGTCATAACTGAGTAAGGTGTATGACAAGACAAAAGCCATGTCATCAACAGGAGGGAACGGATTTGCAGATCTTTTAAGGGAACATTATTCCACCGTAAATGCTGCAAACAGAGTAAGTACATTTATAGAAAGCACGGTAAAAAACAGAGAGTCCTCAGTCAGTTTATCCTTTAATGTCATCACAATTTAAGCCATCTCAGGTTCGTTTTAGAAGTATTCCAAAAGCTCAGTTTGTATTGGAACCCCCCAGCACTGTGTGTGTAAAGTTAGTTCAAGACATAGCCTTATGGTCTTAAACGTACCCGCCTAGTCAGGAGTGTAGCTGTGCTACTGAGGCGAGATGATAAGAGCGACGCTTGCTGGTGCATCCAGCGCGGTATCTCGTCCGAGCGCAAGAATTTCAACTGGCGCGCAGTCTTTTATTTAAGCATAGAACACCTATGAGATATAAGCGGTAACCATAAATTCAGATTTCGGAAAAAATTGAATATATAGGTGTAATGCAAGTCACTTGGGTGCTTTCAAGAATATTAACCGGGTGTTTCAAGTCTAAAAATAATTTTGAAAACTCGCGTTTCATACGTTTTTACTATCCTCAAAATAAAGTTTAAAAACTAAATATGTAAACAGAACCACCCATAAGTACACCCTCAGCGTATTATTAACTGCCTATCGTAAACAAACCCCACTGGGATATCTTGAGCAGTTATTAAACCGCGTGGTTTCTTTGGAAGCTCTGCACACAGTGTGTGTGCCCAGGTAGGCGGGGGCCTTAACTGTGTCACTAGCAAATTAGGGATACACAACCAAACCTTGTACTCCTATTCTCTCATACTCATCTCCTATTCTAAAGATAGTAGAAATTACTCCTCTGTATATAGCAGATTATCTTACTTTAAGGTTGCGATGCAAACTTAGGGCAGAGAACACAAGAACTGGTGTTAAGCATGGAAGACGTGTGTTACATTTGTAGGTAGCATAGATTATTTTGCGATTAATTTAATTATAGCTACTTCTCTCTGCTTCTGTGTTTTAGGCCAGATGGTGCGCCCGGCATTTCGGTTATGAGTTGTTGCAGCCATCTTCCGCGGACGTGGCTCGACCAGATAGCCGACAAGTGGTTAGCCTCTCCGACCACAAAGGTCGACGATTGAGGATCTGCCCCGAAATCAGGGCGCGCGCGGGCTGAAAGGGGATAATTCGAAAGCAAACAGCTTGCAAAGTATCTAAATCCCCACCCTAATTAAGTTATGAGTACGCT
Source organism: Bacillus rossius redtenbacheri (assembly GCF_032445375.1). Taxonomy (NCBI): domain Eukaryota; kingdom Metazoa; phylum Arthropoda; class Insecta; order Phasmatodea; family Bacillidae; genus Bacillus; species Bacillus rossius. The sequence continues at coordinate 10,804,143 of NW_026962010.1, read as the reverse complement.
CCTACGTACAAAATATCCTGCAGTGGAAAATAATTTTTTTTTTGGTACCACAAAACCATTTCTTGGCCGTGATAACTTTCTTGAGTTCACTTCTGTGAAATATTTGTCAGGGTTAATCGTCGTGTAAGTATTCAGCGGCGGCCATGTAGCAGCCCCACCAAGGAGACGTGGCAATGGCGCTGCACGTAGGCCCTGTGGGATTGGCTCGCGCCCTGGCCCACTTCTACCGCGAATAATTGAGATATCACCTCGGCGGGCCCCTCCCCCTCCCGACACCTTGCCCCCCCAGGGGCGGGTTATTAATACTCCCCCTTAACCCCGCCTCGCCCGCGGGCCCAAACACACTTCCTGCTCGGTGTTGCCAAACTTCCTCCGACTGGCGTGGGGGGTCGCTGTTGCGACTCTGATCTCAAGTGTGAGCATCATTGGTACTTTGTGGTACTTGCCTCGCTTGGACTGTGGTTCTTTACAGGCCTACGTCAATATCTTTATTTTGTTAATACGCCACCGTGAAATAATTTCATGGTCTCTAATTGCCTTAACGGAAGACATTTTCTCCAATGAAATTTTGGAATCTGCGATAAGAAGGGTAGACTCAAAACAGGCTGTATCCTGAACGACTGCAAGTGATTTTCCGGAAGGCAAGTTCCATGTCCGTACTTGGTTGCAACATGTTGCTTTGCAGTTAAGTTGGAAGACTAGCCGCCGCTCCGATAAATATGTCAATGAAGCGCGGGTCCAAAAAAACCGTGCGTCACGGAAACATTTAAGGCATATTGCAAAAATGTACAAGAGTATAGATGCAGTGAACTCTATACTCTTGTACATTTTTGCAAGATTACTCGGACTGTAGGAAAATTCATATTTGTCTTACACAATTAGGATGTGAAGATTCAACCCTATATTAATATCAAAAATATAACCTCACTATCATTAAATATTTAGCTTAGTATAAGATTAAGTGTTCGTTACTAAAAATTGCCAGCTGTGATATTCGGCAGCGACTTGAGACTCAGCTGAAATAAGCTGGCACAACATAGGGGTGAACAGTGTACAAACCTGAGGCATAGTGTCCTTAAGATTATTGACTTGGTGACCTCTGGTGGCAAAGAAGAACGATCAGTTGCAAGATTTAACCAACCCACGATTTCGCGTCTCAGTACGGCGTTTTGAACTCATATAATATCAAATATATGCCCGGGAAAAGTTGTTACAAATTGTGAAACCAACCGATAAACTTGAATAGTGAGTTTTTGTTGTATCTGCATAAGTTTAGTTTATATATTTGAGAACATCCACCTTACTAGCATTTATCATTAACACTGATAAGCTATGACAGCGAGCATGTTTGTCTATGCAAGTTTGTGAGATAAGGTCTTCTGATAAAAACATAGTGCGCTTTCTTCTAAGTGATCAGGTCCATGTCAGTAAGTTGGGCATAACTGTCAGCTCCCGCGGGCGTTTGTTGGCTTTAAGTTTTTTTTTGCTAAACAAGCGATTTTAATCCCTGCTTAATATTTACTTTCAGTTACTAAGACTTTAAATATCCAAAAATGACTCTCATGCTTTGCCAGGCTGGATTCAAGTTGAGTTGGTGCGGTAGTGAAAATGCATGTTTTCAGATGGTGATTGCGAGTGTTTAGGTGAATGGAAATATGATAAACTCATACCTAGATTTTTACCTGCATACTTTCACTGAGTTCAACCGTTTGGCCCAGTAATCAGTAAGTCCTGCCATTGGCGGGGGGGGGGGGGGGGGGGGGGGGGGGAGGTTAAAAATCCTGACTTCATTTACCAGCTATGTTGAGTATTTTTTACCTCAAATCAGGATTTGTTATTGCATTGTCCCTTCGCTCTCGCGACGAAGAAGGCCTTGCAAAGCGCTGCAGGGTCGCCTTACCGAGACATCGCTGGCGTGCGCACCGGGGTCATGTCAGTAGTGTTGTACAGGGTCTCCGAGGCGTGGTGTGTGGTGAGGTCAATGACCGACTGCCCTGACGTCACGGCCGCCATCTTGGATGACCTTGATCGTCAAAGTTCCTCAAAATTGACTCAATATTCCTAAAAAAAAAAATTCCCTATTTCGAGGGGAAAATTCCCGTTATTAGGAAAAATTTCCCTTTTTTATTCCAGATGATTAAAAATTCGGAATTCGGAATGCCTCAAAAGACTTTTGCATTTGAAAGAACCCAAATTCCTAAAAACGGCTTAAATTCCCCATCGACAAGCCTCCCTAACCCACCAAGCTCATGACCTTGACCTTGACTGTAAACTTGAAATTCTTTAATTTTTAACCAAAAAAGTTAAAAAAAATTCAAAAAAAAATTCAAAAAAATTTCTTATTTCAAATGTTTAGTTGCTCAATCCATTCCGGTGCTCTATTGGATTCCCGGCAAGAGTAAACAGACAATTTATGTATACAAAATGTAAAAATCTTAATTACATTTAAAATAAAATTTTAATAAAAAATGCTTACGTCATACCCGTCATCTTGAATTCTAGAAACCTTGCACTTTTCATTACACCCGCCATCTTGAAAATCCGTAATTTTTATAATAAAAATTGGGAAAAATTTTAAGATTCATAAAAAAATTTAATTAATAAAATTTTCATAAATCTTCCGCCATATTGAATCAAGACGTCACGGAAGCACTTTTCGTTATGATTGCCATCTTAGATTCTATAAACGTTGCACTTTTTGTTACGCCGCCATCTTGGATGTGTATGACGCCATAGTTGCAATTTTCGTTACGGCTACCATCTAGGGTTCTAGAACGTTGCAATTTTCGTTACTGTCGCCATCTTGATAATATGTAATTATTATCCGGAAAATTTTTTAAATTAATAAAATAATAATTTGATTAGATTTTAATAAAAAATACTTGCATCATGGAGTCCTCCTTTCGAATCCGACGAGGTCATTCGATTAAAAATGGCGATGGATCCTGCCTCCACGGAAGCCACCGGCAGACTGATCTCCCACCACTAATGCCAAGACAAATATTACGCTAGCCAGTATGACGTCTACTTAAGGGGCCCGCCTCGTCAGGGGTGTGCGTGTGTGTTAGTGAGGCGGGATGATAAGCGCGCGCTCGCTGGTGCTTCTAGCGCGGTGTCGCCTCTGGACTGGCGCGCAGTCTTCTCGTCGTCACAGGATAACTGTGAAATTTGAGCGGTGACCGTAACATTATATGGCCAAGAAATGAAGATAAAGGTGTAATGCAAGTCCCTTAAGTGCTTTCAAGAATATGTACCGGTTTTTTTACGTCTAAAAATTACTCTGAAAACATACGTTTTAGCCATTTTCACTCTTCTAAAAATACAGTTTAAAAACTTAATCCGAAATCAAAAGTACTTTTCGGCCCTCAGCGAACTCTTACATGCTTTTCGTAAGCAGATCCCACGCCGATATCTTGAGTAGTTTTGAAATCGCGTTGTTTTTCCTGAAGCTCTGCGCACCGTTTGTGTGTCCGGGTAGGCGGAGCCCTTAAGACAGACAGTCGTTGCTCTGACATTTCGCACAAAATTACTTTCTGTCTATTGTCTGCCACCCCACGTCATGTTGTTTTAAATTATTAATCTTGAACCAGCTTTCGGAGGTAGATGCACAGCGCACTCTCATTTTCTTCCAGCTACCTTCTCACTCAAGCCTTCCCTTGTTCGAGATAAAGCAGGTTGTCTTCGTAATAACCATTGAGATGCATTAAGCGGCGTTGTTTAGAGACGCGGGATAAAAATAAGTAACCTGCTTGTTGTTGACGTTATCCGTGATGCACGCTCAACGATACGAGCGCCCAGCCCATCCTGCCTGCTTAATGCCTCCGCTGTCAGTTCCTGGGTGCGGTTGGGTTATGTTTTCATCACGGAGGTAAATGGACTCTCGATTGCTCCGTGATCGATAGGTCGATGCCGAATTGGTCGATCCCCCCCGAGTGTCTCCTAACAGCAGAATTGTAATTGCACATTGTGGGAATTACTCGTGTTTTAGGTAGATTTCGAAGAAATACTACCTATTGTAGCCGTTATCATGGTGCGACTTCCGGCGAATATTTATACAGCTTTTCCGTTTCATAGTCCATAAACGCCAAAACTATTGTCAACTCAAAAGTTTATACACACACAAATATATGTATATTTTTATACATATCACCTTTTATGTACACGATAACAGCCGTAGTTTTTCACAAATTACTTTCAAACTGATACATATATTATTGTAATGAAAAATCTCGGTCGAGTTCGTTAACGGGCAATATCCGTCAAAAGGGGTAGAAATGAGGAATGTTTTTTTTTTGAAAAACAAAAAAATCACACTGACTAATATGATATGAATTATATCACATCATTTTGAACGTATTATAACTCGAAGGGTTAATACCAAATCTTTTGATTAAATAAATTTTTTATACGCAAGAAATCGATGACAAAAAAGTTCATTACTCCCTTCGTAGGCACACTATCGAATCGTTTTAATTGTTTGTAAATCTTATATTTTTTATCTAAATTTTTTATCTGAAACAATTTTTGATAAGACCAACCATTGTTGCAGGAGTTTGAAAAAATAAAGTGATAGGATTAAAGAAATTCATAATTTTCTTACCATGCACACTATTAAATCGGTTCTAATTTGTTGTAAAACCATGAATTATTACCTACAACTTTCGTCTGAGATAATATTTTATAGGACTAACCATTACTGCAACGGGTGGAATAAACAGGGGTTGGAATATAAATAATTAATATCTCCCTTTCTTGGCGCACCAACAAATCCGTTCGGATTGTTTGTTAATCTTATATTTTTTATCTAAAACTTTTGTTTAAAACAATTTTTGATACAACCAACCATTGCTGCAAAGAGTGGCTAAAGAGGGGTTAAAATACAAAAATAAGTTCATAACTTAGTAATCATACCAACAACAGTTTTGATAATATGATCTATTGCTGCAGGGGGTTTAAAAAACAGGGGCAGAATTGTAAAAAAAACTACATAATTTGGCTGACGACACAGCCGCCATCATGTTGAAGTCTACAGGAGACCATCATCTTGGATGAAATCACGACCGCTTTGTTGGTTTCTTTCTGGTCTGCTGGAGTTATTATGCTTTCCGTCATCTTGGTTTTTGGCATTTGTATCTAGAGAGCACTGCCTCATACACACGAGGTCGTTGTTCCATTACCTGCTTGAGCTGTTATGGTCCTTATCTACATATAAAATTTAATTTGTTATGCAAAATACATTGGAAGCGCTGTGATTCGAACCATCACAGCTCTGACCTCTGGTTAGAAAACATAAGCTTTTAACCGCACGGTCATCGAAACATTTACTAGATTGAGAATTAGTTACGGTATATAAAGAGTAACACACATAATCGGACTTGTATTTTTTTTTAATCTGAAGGAATAATAATTATCAAATGTTCGAGGCAGAGGAGCCATATTTTTTTTTAATACATGATACCAGGAACACTAGTTAACATACATTACCTACTAGAGAATGCTCTCACCATATTGTTTTCAGTAATCGATACAAGGAGTCACATGATAGTAAATACTCCAATTGTCAGAGTGCACTGTCACCACGTTTTTTTTTTTTTAATTTTTGCTCGATAGAGTGCAGTAGTATTTATTACCGTGGCTATCTTGTCAGCGTCTTGGTCACCATCTTCAAAATATGTAATTATTAAGCTATAAATTCTAAATATATTACAAATATCATCACAAAATCGCACATTAAAATAATAATCAATTCTATCGACATTCGTCCTTGGTTCGATCCTTGCTTGATGCAATTAAAGATATTTGAATTAAAATTACAAAAAAAGTACAGGTTTAAGATAAAACAACAAAATTACAAATAAAATATTTATTACAGAAATTCTACAAGTACAAAAAAAAAAGAAACAAGCAAATTACAAGAGCGTTTCTCGATGTCTACTGTCTTCTTAGAAGGCAAAGCAAGTAATTTACATGCCTTGATATGAGTTTTCAGAGCATATTCACATGACAGTCGATTAACCAGTCCCGTAGGGTAGTTGGGTAGGAGCAAATAGTTGTTGGTCAGGCACTTCCAGTAGGTGACCAGACACGTCTGTTCAGTAGCCAGGAACGCATGGCCAGCAGGTGGCCAGACCATCTCCAGTTGGTAGCCAGAAGCATCCAGTTGGTGGTCAAACATATCCAGTCAGTAGTCAAGAGGTATTTTGCGTCTATACTCGGCGAACTTTAATACTATTTCGTGGAAATACGTCATTGCGGTTTTGCAATGTATGTTATGGGAAAAATTCATTAATGCAAAATAAGAAATAAAAATAACATATAAACCATAATACAACAACCCTAAATCAGCTGATGTCAAACAGATAAACCCAACGATGAACCAAAACAGGCAATATGGACAACACAGCGACAACAGCTCAGAAGAACACATTCAGACTTAAATATCAGACACTCAAGAATTCCGCGGAAGGAAATATGTCACGAAAAAAAAAAAATAATAACAGTACAACAGACGAACGCAGCGGGCTAACAACGAAGAGACAGTTTCAACAATAACAGTAAAAATGCAGGCAGACAACAAAACCTGGACAAGGCTGCGAAATGTACGTACGCGAGGATGAAGAACTAATTGACGTTAAACTGTTTGTTGGTGTTTGGTTAACAAACACTCTTCGATTAGCACAATGTTACAAACGAGTGAACATGTTGCGAAATGAAGGAGGAAAACAGTGTCTCGAGGACAATGGTTGTTCCCAGGCCGGCCGGTCACACAGTCGCGGATCGCTCGCGGCCAAGGTAAACAATCCCGCCGACACGCGACACCGCGCGATGAATGGCCAACTGTGCGGCCGCTGCTGTTTGCTCGCGCGGGCGTGCCAACTTTCGCAGACGCGTTGTTTATGCCCGGCGGCCATTCGTCGCTTCCGGGTTGCTCCGGCTCCGCGCGGACCAATCACACGAGCGAGTCCCTCCAACCTATTAATACACACGTCCGGCTTTCAAGCCTTCCTACTTATTGTGAAACCCTGACGTTCATTGACCCCCGATCAGTTCGCCGTTTGTGTCAGGGAAGCCTTCTTTTCACAGACGAGAGAGCCAAAACCCGAAGTTCCCCGAAGTTCATGTTTTTCTCCGTATCTTTAATGTAGCTATCCAAACCAAATAAACCGTCCACAATGTTTTAAAGTATTTATAATGTAGCTAACCTAACCTAATTGACCATTAGTATCCTTTTATCAACACCACCATATTTATTTGCAATGAACAAAAAAAAAACCGAAGATGCACGATCGGGCGTTTGGCTCTCTCGTCTGTGAAAAGAAGGCTTCCCTTTGTGTAACGTTCACCTGGACGTGCGAAAAAATATACCCGCCCGGAAAAAATAAAATCCCTATCGGCACAGCCTACAGGCGTGGGTAGATTTCGAAGTACCTGTTTCTTCTGGAAATATTTTGGAAACTTCTATAAACTCCTGGAACTTTTTTAAGAACTTAATGTAGCCTACATAACATTCTTTGTGTTCGCAAATTATTAAAAAAAATATATATAGATTTAACATTTTCTCATATTCCATGCAGCGTAAATATTAAAATATTTTTATCTTAATGCAACCATGATTAATTGCCTTAACGAATTTCATATCATGCCTACTAAGGTAATCCAATTATTTTTGACCTCCAAACAGTAGTTTCCATCACTTGCACTAATATGTAGTCGTATAAAAATATTAAAATAGTTTTAATAAATTCCAACGAATTTTGAAACTAAGAAAGTTTTCATTATTTATTTCACGGTAATAGTTCGTTTCATCAAAAATTGTTTCAACCAAAGGTTTTAGATCAAGTTTAGGTGTTTCAAAATAAATTATAATAGATTTGATATTCATGCATATAGTGGAATTGATATCTTGTAACGCCCCTCGTGCCTAAAAATAAAATTATTTTATTTAAATAAAAAGTCCTTGGAAACTGCTGGGCAAAATACAAAGAAAATTCAAGTTAATTACCAAAGGGGGCACGAGGCGGTGCACAAGGCAAAATTTACACTCCCTGCACACTAGTAGCTTGGGGAGTTCGTGGATCGATAAAATGAAGAAGGTATTTGATAAATAAATACACTACATCGGTAGCTTGGTCTATAGGTTTTCCTGGTTTATTATTAAGAGATTTTGTTTTCGCATTATTCCAACATGACAATAAAGATCTTAGTAAGTAACAAGGTTAAGGGGGGCGCCCCGGGATTATTTAAAACAATACATATTACACCTTAACAAATAAATGATTACATAAACAAAAATTTAAAAAATTGCACCAAAATTTGATTCTCCCAACGATTAAATAAACACGAGTTTCCTTGATTTTACATGTCCCTGAAGATTACCTTCTTAAAGCCCTGCTCGCTGGTATCTTGTTAGTGAATTTAGTTGATTCGATTCAAGTGGAATATATATATATATATATATAGCTTATATCACCCGGGTCTTCCCAGGGTGACGTCGGACCGAGAGGAAATCTCTTCTAAAGGGGGAAATCAGCAGCAGGTCCCGAAAATCATGCGGGGAGCAATTTCTCTCCCCCGAAACTTTGACTCTGTCTGAAACACAGCCCAAATTCAAAACAAATTAGACCTGCGTCCAGACAGTCATACACAGTTGGCGCGAAAAGCCAACAACGGGAATTTGGGGAAGAAAAAAAGGCTGGATTACTCACCAAACAGGGTGTGAAATCAGGGCTCGCGAGGTGTCTCGCGCCGACATCAGGATGGCGCGTACCGAGAATTCGCGGAAGCGCGGAAGAAACTAAAATTTTTGGGAAGGTAAAAAAAATAATAAAATTTAACTAAACATGACTTCTTATAAATACTACATCTGCCTCGCTACTGTACAAATGGGATCACATCCCTTAAGCAACTGACTACATCCTTGTGCACACGAATTCGCCGTTGCCGCGAAAAGCCTCTTAGCACAGAGGAAGCGGATAAGACGTGGTCAGTAGCCGAGATCGGAGAACTAAGTGACCGCGATGGCGGTCAAAGCTTTTAATTAAATCGGGCGCTCAGCCCTAAGAAAAAGGGGGGGAAGGTTCGGCTCAGGGCCGAAAACATGCGGAGGTGCCCGAGGTGGGCGTGACAACAACACGACATGCGCGCTCTCTACCGGCGGCAACAGGAAGCTACAAAGAATCGACTTCTACAGGCCGCGAGAAGGAAGCATAGTGCCATATGGCGCCGCGGCGCTGCTCTCTAGCGGCGTAAAGGGGAACTAACTGAGGCGGTGAGCTGACTTGCCACCAGGTGTCATGAGGGTGAGCTCTGCACGCTGGCGACCAGGCCCGTGGTTACTTTTTCTGCCGCTAGATGTCGGGGATGTGTCTGTCGGACCAGGGAGAAGGTCCTTGCATTAGGCCATCGTCCCGTCAGGTCACTGCTCCTAGCTTGATTTCTCAGAACTAATGTGAGGTGGAGAGAGAGGAAGGGGGGTACAGAAAACGCCACTAGCTTGAGAACGTCGGTCCACTGGAGACTGCTTCGTGACGAGACTTACTACTCTCAGCAGCTCTCTGAGAAGTAGAATCTTGCAGCCCAGAAGCTGCTCTATGCGATTTTGGTCATGCAGGGAATTAAAATTACAAACTCGGGACGTGACTGCAGGCGGGAGAAATCTCAACCGGGCTGACCATGTCCACATTAGACAGCAAAATATCAGATTGGCCCCCTGAGAAGGGGCTTCGGTCCACTGGCACAAAGTTTAAATACGTGGCGTACACCGGCCTAGCAAAAAGTAAATCACCCCCATTAACAACCAGATAAATTAAAAAATAAGAAATCCCAAAAAAATTTAAAATTATAGAAAAATTTTAAAAAGGTGACAACATGCCTAATTTCCGGCACAATCGATTTTAAAAAATAGTGACATATTGTCTTTCTACACTTGTTATTGCCATCCCTTGCAGTAATGATTAGTGATATAAAATTAATTTCAGACAAAAGTTTTCAACAACATTTAAAACGTTAAACAAAAATAATAAACATTAATTCAGTGGAGTACATGGTAGGGACGTTATATTTATTTTCTTATTTCAACCATAGGTTTTTTCAACCCTTAGCAGTAATGGTTTGTATTATCAATAATTGTTTCAGACAAAAGATTTAGATACAAATTTTTAAGATTTACGAACAATTTGAACGGATTTGATGGTGTGTCTACAAAGAGAGTTATGAAATTTTTTTCCATTCAAACTCTGTTTATTCAACCCCTTGCAGTAATTGTTGGTTTGTAAAAAACTATTTCAGACGAATGTTGTAGATAATAATTTAAGGTTTTACCGTAAAACATATAGTTAATAGTGTACCTACATAGTACGGAAATTATGATATATTTTTAATTCCACCCCTTAATTTTTTTAACACATAAAACAGTGGTTCGTCTATCAAAAATGTTTTAGACTAAAGTTGTAGATAAAAATTATAAGATTTACAATAATATCTGAACGGATTTGATAGTGTACTGAATAAAGGGGACATTATTTTTTTTTTAAATTCTACCTCTAATTTTTAGAACCCCCTGATTGTTTGTCTAATTAAAAATTGTTTCAGTCATCATTTTTGATTAAAATTATAAATTTACGAATAATTTGAACGAATTTTATTGTATGCCTACAAAAAAATTTATGATATTTTTATCATCCAACCCTTCTTAATTCTACCCCTTGCAGTAATATTTAGTCCTATAAAATTAATTTAATGGAAGTTTAAGTTTTTACAATCAAATAGAAGTATTTAATAGTGTACATGACAGAGAAATTATGAATTATTTAATTTGCACCCCTTTATTTTTTCAACGATTTATTTTTAATTCTACGCCTCATTTTTTCAACACTTTGTAGGAATCTAATTATAATCAAAATAGTTTTTTTAGACAAAAGTTTTGGATAAAAGTTATAAGATTAACTTACAATCTGTATGAATTAAATGTTGTGCGTACGAAAGGAGTTATATGTTTGTTTTGTCTTCAAACACTTTTTTTTCAACCCCTTGCAGTTATGGTTGGTCGTATCAAAAACTTATTCAGCCAAAAATCTTATTCGGCTTATTTTGTGCGCAGTTAATACTGAAAAGATATTCAGGGAACAATTTACAAATAACTTTAACCTTTGAAGGTACTGGGACCATACAAAGTGTAAATACCCGGGTAGGAATCTGAACCCTTTATTACTGCGAATACTATTTTGAAGTGATACAGTTGTTTTCATGTAAACGTAATTTTTTTTAAATATCTGTAATTTTACATGAATTATTTTGTTCCATTTACAACAGAAAAACATTTACAGTGTAATACCACTTATCAATTGATAGGATGCAAATCAGTTGTCAAGCACAACACAAAGTGTAATTACGTCGGCGGGTATTTCTCTGGACCTGGATCGAAGGGGAAGGGGAAGCGGGTTGAGAAAGGTTCATTGTTCGTCGACGCGACTTCTTCCCCGAAGGACGGGGTAATTCCGTCTCGGAAACAAAACAACTACAACTCTCTCTCCAGCCTGGGCCACCCCTTTGTCGCGACAGCCGCCCCTAAATACCCACGTGTTGCTGGCGAGGCGGGCAGCGAACAGGTATTTTCGGAGGCCCGTTCGCGCCCCCAGACACCGCGGTGAGGAGTGGCCTCGTCATGCCCTTGTAACAACCCCTCGCCGCTTTTAAATAGATGTCACTTCCTTCCGTCCCGGATTCCGCTCGCTGTGCTATCTTGTCGCGTCGCGTGCGGGCTGGGTTCCTCCAAGTTACCCATGCGCTTGCGCAGATATTGTCTGGTCACGGTGACTTCAGGGCTAGCTTGCACCTGTTTGGGCTGGTGGACACACCCCTCTGCTTGTATGGCCATGTGAACGATGACGTACACCATGTTCTGACCAACTGTGGGAAGATGGAGGACCTGCGCGAACAACTGCGCCACCAGGTTGGGCTCCTGGCTCCCGTGTAGCAGAAATGCTGCTGACGCCGAGACCCCCGGATGGCTGACCCGGCTGCAGTGGGCGGGGTGACCTGCCTCCTGCCGGCGAAAGCACGGCTGCATAGGCGCAAGGGTTCCAGTGGAATGGATGTTAAACCTGGATCGTAGTGCTGATGATTGCACGGGACGACCCAGTGCACTGGCCCTAAAGGTTGGTGTGCTGGGATCCTCCCGAGATGTCTGGGACACGAGTGTTGAGACATTCGGATGGTGGGAGAACTACCTCCGACGAGACCGTGGGGGGTGTGGTAGGGACCAGTACCATTGCCAACGTACCGGCGGAAGCCTTGGGGAACAATCCCGGCCAGCACAGTGGGTGCATCGCCTGCCACGGTCTGGTCCAATTGAATTGAGCCTCAGCCGGTGGTGGGTGCCCGTGGATCTCACGACCTGAGACGAAGTAGTTCACCGTCCCTAACCGGGTTAATGCGGGTGTCACCCCGGCCTGTACGCGGATTGCTTAGAAGGCTAGAACATCAGCCTAAAGAGTCTGCAAGTGCACGCAGACAACCAGGATTGCCCTCGTGTACCTGAGAAACCTGCCTGGCGTCCGCCGGACAGGTGGAGGGGCGTGCTTTCAAGCGACACGGATCCTTGCGTCGAAGCTTTGATAGGCCTATTCTAACACGTCTATCAGCTGTTCCCTGATTCTAGCCTTTGAGGTGCGGGTGCAGGGAGGGAGGAGGTGCGGAAAGCCGGACATGTTCCGGAAAACATGTGCTATTTGTATGCGCAGCTAATGATTTACAAGTATTAGCTGGCATACCCGCTTGTTTTAAGTGATTTTTTTTATAAAGTCGTTTTTCTCGTTGTAAAAATGTTTGTTTTCTAGATTATTATTGTAAATTAATTAATATTTTTAATCGATGTGGTACTTATTTGAAAGCTAAGTCATTCGGGCTCAACACAACTTAAGTTAATAGGAGGAGGAGAAAGTTTTTCGTTCTGAAAGTGCAGTCATGCTAACACTTTAAATATTGAAGATTTTAAAATTTGATTAGAAATAGTAATACATAATTATCGTTGGAACGAATATTATTATTTTCTTTTGCGATCATTTGATGCATCTAGTTTGTCACATGAATATTTGAGTTATCTTCGCTGCGTCTTACATAGTTCTTTAATTCATATTGTGAGCTGTGTGTTATAATTATTTTTTTTCTATAAACGTTAAAGTTGGTGCTTCTATTTGTTAATTTTCGTTTCTTTTTAAATTTACTGAAAAAAGGATTTAAAATTCTAATTCAGGCTTGCTGTTTAGTGGATTTACCATATTTATTTGACTGCTAAGCTTGGTCGTGATTCCTAGTTGTCCGCAGAGTCACGTCTCTGTGAATCAGGTGTGTTATTGGCTCCGCAGACACTGTTGAGGCACGGTCAGGTTGTCAGCAGCACGAGGGAGGACCAGCTCCTATACCGGCGAGGATCGCGGCCAAGGACACGTCAGGTCGTGAGATAAGTCCTGTCGTCCTGCTCCTGAGCTCCGGGGGGAGAGCGGGGACCGTCAAGAAGACAAACCGCCTGTGCCAGAAGCAGAGTCCTCTTCCTTGTCGTCGGCGAACAGCCTGCAGCCGGTGCTCAGCGTCTTCCAGCTACACTGCCGTTTCGTTTTTGACGTGACAACGTCTAATAAATCGATGAACTCCGGCTGCACGCACGAAAAAGTGTCCCGTAACGCACATTGTCCCGTTACGATGTGTCCCGTTACACTCATTATACGCTTGCGCCGCATCTATCTCTCTTCCGCTCGATTGGAAAAACCATCGATTTGACTTTTTCGAGGCACATTAAACTTGAAACACTCCCATTCGTTTCCTACTTTTCCTATCATCGTCCTATCCTTGATATAATGACACAGTTTGGAAGAAGTTAAATAGCAAACATGTATAACAGTTATAGTTAAAATAATCTCTTCGTTAAAGTAATAAACATATTTGATTTAATGAGTGCAAATAAAAGTAAATTCATCAATTAAATTGAAGATTTCATTTCACTCCTTCTTTGTATCCATACAAAAAATAGTAATAATTCAATAAAAATGATTCAATTTTATTCATAAAAGTATGCAATAATTTCATCAATGTTTTGTTATGACGTCACGTTAAACTATCGTCCGTAAACCGACTTTACAGACAACCAATTTTTTTGTTTGTTAATGGAACAGAAATATTCGTGTAAAGTTACTGATATTATTTGGGTTTGTATTCTTACTTCGTTGTCCGCGGCCGTCGATACGTCGACCACGGCCTGAATATCTGGGCAGAGTCGATACACCGAGTGCATCTGACGGCTCGGAGACACGCGTGCTACGGCGCCGGCACTCAGCGGGCCTGCGACTGACGTTTGTTTGTGTGTTCTTCGGGAAGGAAGCATCCAGATTACTTTTTTTTTCTTTTAAAATACTGCTCCCATTTATTTTTTTCTTCTTTTAGAAGAGCATCTCCTTTCACTTTCTGTGGTATGTGTTATTTCGAGACTGAAATCGCTTCAAGGAACTAAATTTTCATTTATGCTATATTTATGTAAAAAGTTGCAAATGTAGTTTGAACCTATGTTGCAATGTAGGTTTCACTGACATCACAGATTGGTTCACAAGTAACTTAATAGCTAACATATAATAGATGAATTTGTGATTCGAGTTTTTTTTTAGTGCTAATGTTAGGTCAGTATGTATAATTACAGGCTATGTATAAATTATGTGATTTCAAATTTATATAATTCTAAAAATTCAGTTAGTATTAGTGTTAAGGGAGTTCAGAATAATGCGTGAAATGTGCAATAGACGTATCCTCAGCCCCAATCGCTCGATTGTACATAGAAGGACGAGTGTAATATACATGGCGCTAAATAACAATGCAGTTACCCCACTTTTCCTGATCCGTAATGATCTGAGCAATACACTTTTTAGGTAGATTTCAAATAAATAAGACCTATTATAGCCGTTACCATGGTGGGACTTTCGGAAAATTTGTATATAGTTTTTGGTTTCATGGTCCATAGTCCCCAAAACCCTCGTCAACTCAAAAGTTTATATATCACAATTTTGTGGACATGATACCTGTCGTAATTTTTCAAAAATCACTTCTAAACTGATTCATAAAATCTAGCATTGAAAAATTCCGGTCGAGTTCGTTAACGGGCAATATCCTACCAACGGGGTAGAATGGGGAAGGTTTTATGAAAAACAGAAAAATCGCTGTAGCTCCCATAATATGGAGAATATTACATCCGTTTGGACGTATTATAATTTTTAGGAGTAATACCAAAATCTTTTGTCTGAATACGTTTTTTATGCGACCAACCATAATTACAAGGGGTTGAAAAAACAAGGGTTGGAGGACAAAAAAAAAAATAACTCCCTTCATAGGGACAACATCTAATTCACGCAAATTTTGTATTATTCTTATAATTTTTATCTAAAACTTTTGTTTCAAACAATTTTTCATTAGGCAAACCCTTGATGCAAGGGGTTGGAAAAATAAGGGGTTGAACTAGTTTAGTAGGTAGACCATCAAATTCGTTCAAATTGTTTGCAAATTTATAATTTTAATCTAAAATGTTTACGTTTATCCATAAAAAAAAGATGTGTCTCCGACCAAATGGCGGGATTGGGCAAAAGTAAATAGCAGAGTAATAAAAATTTAAGGCTGCGCGATTAGCAGTGAGATATGAAAAGATAATTCCAAGCCAAATAATTATTTAAATTCATGAAATTTATTTTACCAGGCGCTGATGCGCTAATAAATACACGATCATGGCAGTGTACAAGGCGCATGAATAATCAAAACGAAAATACAGCTTAAATATGACAAAATTAATATTATTTTTTACTATGACAGAGTGCAAAATGATCATGCGCGATGTATCTCTGTCAAAAATTAAGGGTCCCCCAACTTAGAAGCAAATAACATAGATGAATAACTAATTAACCAAATTACCATAAATTTAATAATGAAATATGATAGGTAATAAGAGTCCTGGGGCATAACACGCCAAAAGAAAACAGCAGTTGGAATTATACAAAGTTAAAACGAGACATTAAGCTGGCCAGTAAAAGAAATATAAAAACAGTTTCTCGCAACAAAAAAATAATAGTAAGATTTGTCCACAGCCCTGCGCTATGCTGACAGTTCTGCGATTCACGTTCAGGCACGGGTGACGTCACAAAGTCAAATGGCGGAGCAAGGTTCTCAAACGGCGATCCCCTTAATGGTAGTCCAGGGCCGTCAGCGTGGTATGGAGCGTACTTAACGAGCCGTATTCTTACGCCCTCACACTTCACGATCCTTGACCAGCATGCCTGCGAGTAGAGCCGTGGCGAAGTGAACTTGAGCCTCACTCCACTGCATCGCCAGTGCACAGTACACACGCCTCGTGGACTGCCGATGCGCTGGCTCCATGAAACTCTCGTGCATTTGTGACGTCCTAAACCACCGCGCGGCTCCAAAACACTTAAAACCCATGTCATGTGGACGAAACGGGAATCCTAAGATGCATATAAAGTTCTGCCATCCCAGATTACACCCGAACAATTCACCTTCGGCCAACCTCGGGTTTATTTATATATGTTTATTTTTATGTAGCTATACTAACCTAACAAACCGTCCATAGTGTTTTAAAGTGTTTTAATGTAGTTAACCTAACCAAACACTTTTAATATTTGAATTCATTTTTCCTGCGCAAAAATAAAACAAATCCCGAAGTTGGCCGAAGGTAAATTGTTCGGGTGTAATCGGGAATGGCAGAACTTCATGTGCATCTTAGGTCTCCCGGACGAAACAGGAGGCACGCCCAGTGAAACGTTCCTACTCGCGCCGCGCCTGGTTCCGCGCGCGGAGACCTGTGTGTACAGCCCGTCCGACGCGACTCGACTCCACGTTCCGGTCTCTCTCTCGTCCACCGCTGCGCCCGAGCGCTAGTCACACGGTGGAGACTCGAGTCAAAGGTCTCACACGTAGAATAAATATGCATACAATGATATGTGCCCCACGCAGAAAATTATAAAAAAAATATATATAAATATTTCAAAAGACTGATATGTAAAGTTACAAACTTACATACGAGTTAAAATTACAAAATATAAATCTTTTATAGTTCTTGCCAGTATTATAGCCAACCTTAGGCAAACAAAAGCGCAAGGAAAGTGGTAAAATAAAACACTAAAGTTAAAATAAATTAAATTAAAACGGCTAACAAAAGTTTTTTTTTAAAAAAGAAGGGAAATTAAAATCTTTTAAAATTAACACAACAGCGCTAAACAAGGAAAAAAATATGCCAGCAGCATGATGATGCCACAGAATCAAACAATTAATTTGATTATTTTAGAGTTGTTACATAACATTAAAAAAAATCTTATTTATTGTAGGCAGTATTGTTGAAATTCTTACACATATCTAGTATTCGCTCAATTACACCCCACGAGATGTTTTCTTGAGTACACAACTACTTGTACAGGTATTTTTTTTAACGGGTACAAAATGATGAAGCAATTACTACTGTGCCAGAGAGGGTTTCATGTGTAATTAAATGCATTTATCTCGGGATGGGTAAGTTATATAGCGGCTAGCCCGGCCCATTAGGAGGTAATAAGTGACCCTGCCGTGATATGCAACACTCATACCAGTTGTGCTGTGAGTGGAGTATAAACGACAGGCTCAGCCTCGTACATTGGCTCGTTGATTCTATCAGTCCTGCCGATTCTTCAGAACTGTGTCATTTCCAGAAGTCTAACGTGGTAACGGAATTCAAGCCCTTTCTATTATTTACGAGTTTTATATCTTGGTCGATGCAGAATTAACCTGCTTTATCAATTGTACATCCTTAAACCCAAAAGTGAATTACATTTGCCTGTAGTGGTGAAGGTAATTTTTAAGCAAAAATTTTTAAATCAAATTCCCTTCTTTCGAATTTACTTAAACAATGTCAGAAGTTCACTTAGGCAAGTTGGCAACAAATAAACAATTTTGAATACACATCTTTAATACTTATAAAAGAAAGCCATTTTAATTCTTTTTTTGTAACTATTTTACGATAGTTTTGTTGAAATTTATAATTTAAAAAAATTCATAAATACAGTATGTTTACTAAAAACATTATTCCAATCTGTAGACAAAATGGTATGCATCAAAGGCGTGCTAAAATATGTTCAACGCTGCAATATTATAATTTTAGAATATATAAATGTGTGTGAATCTTGCTGCCGTATTGCTGACAGCAGGCAACTTCTTGTGCGTTTACTAAGATGTTATATATACGAAATGCAATAACATGCGGAAATATATTCTATTTCTGAAGTGAAAAAAAAAAACTTTTATTCATAGCTAGTTTTTTACATCAGTGATACAGAGAACATAATCTTAGAAAGAAAAAAAAATATTCTAACCTTACTCAAAAAAAAATCCTTTGCATATGAATTCTACTGTAATATTCCCAAAATACAATTAATAACATTTTTAATACTCATTTAGGCTATAAAATAAGTTTTTAAGTGAAATTTATTTGAGCGCGATGAGAATAAAATTTCAAGGCCGAATTTAATGCAATGTTTTCGTGAAAATTTTTGTAAAAAATTTCTGAGGCGAAAAGGACAGAGAATACCTACTTGGCCAAAGAGATATAAGGAGAGCACTATGCTATATACGTCACTGGGCTCGTTTTAGTTCTCCTCTTCGTTCAATGATTCATCCCGCGCTCAAAAAAAAAAAAAAAGAACCGAAAGAGATAGGTGAACGAAAGAATAAGACATAGAGTGTGCGCATGCGCTTGTTTCATAAAATATATATAGATATTGTATACAGTCAGCGGTGAGTGCCTTGAATTTTATATTTGCTACCAGCGCGCTCGTGTTCCTCCTTGTTCAACCAGCAGCGTAGAGAGCGCTGTTGAGACAGTCCTTGTATTCCCTTCATAAATAGCGCAATCTGTTAGGAATTTTATATTTCGTTCAGAGATTTGGCATGTTCCAAATGGCAGAATTGTTTGACGAAACACGCGCAGTTTTTCTTTATGGTGTATTTTAACAATGAGTTATATTTATTGTTAATTAATCATTATTGTTTTGATAAATATTTACGGATATTATAAAGCAGTTATTTTAAGTGAGTAATAATTTAGTTAGTTCCTGTTTATTAATTTATTTTAATTTTAAAGCAAATTTATAATAAATACAAACATAATTAGGATTCTTAAATACTTGAAAAATCAATGAAAGCCAAAAAAAAAAAAAAAAAAACACCTTGTTATTTTGAGAAAATTGTCTTCTCTCTCTTTCTCTCTTTCTCTCTCTCTTTCTCTCTCTCTCTCTCTCTCTCTCTCTCTCTAGGCAGATTTTACCCCTTACGATATAGTTACCAAAACGTTTCACTCTTGTGTACTGGGTTACACGCGTTCTTTTATTTAATGTATCAGTTTTGCTTTGCCCAAACTAATACTACATACAGTAACATGTAAGTGGCAACGTTCAAGGAGGACAACTGAGAGAGAAGCACCCCGCGTGAAGAAGCAACACAGTGCAGAGGCGACATGCGGAGAACTTGACAGCTCGGCGTGGCCGGGAGTGGAGCGAGTGTTTATGCCCCGCCTGGGCTGAGTCAGCGCGGGGGCCGTCCTGACCCGGGGGGGGGGGGGGTCGCTCACTTGGCGGCCCCTCTGGGCCCCTCTGGGCCCTCTGGGGCCTCTCCCCCGGGACCCCCCCCCCCCTTCCAGGAGCCGGCGGCAGCACTCCCGAGGGTGCCTGTCGAGGCGAGTGTGACCGCACTCCTCATCCTCGCATTCGTCACCTTCTGCCAAAAGTAATCGTTCTTGCAACAATTAAATAACGTATTTTTCATGTGTAACATCCCAGCTCTCGATGTAGGGCATTTTGCGGGAGTAGTCTCGTGAATGGAACGGAAGTCGCATGAAAGGAAACGTGGCACCACGGTGCTGCCATCATTATGTGGCGTATGGCGCGAACCAAAGTTCACAAAGCCAAAGGGAAACTTTGGGCAATATTTTAATTGAAATTCCTTGTCGAAAAACAGGTCTCGACCGGGGTTTCATAACTTTTCTCATGTATTTTATCGCTTTCATCCGAACCGTTACATTATATAATTTTAAATTTCGGTCTGCAAATGGAATGATTCTATAGTCGACGTAGCTGCTCCGGCAACGAATCCTAGCGGTGGGCGCGGGAACTACGCGTGATTCGCGTCCAAAACTTTAGTTGAAAATAAAATTTGCGTATTTTTTATTACGCTCGGCATTAGTTTAAAGAATTCTACGTTTAATTTCTACCCGAGTTTCGTAATTTAAGTGTGTTTGTTTGCAACATGACTTTGCTCGTTACCAAGGTTAGATGTTGCACGTCTCTCACGAACACTGAAAGTCTAGCTCAGTTTTGTTTTTGCCCAGTCTGTGGTGATCTCTGGTGGAAACACGTAGGACCAACTGTTAAACCTTAAACTACCGTAAGTCTGTACTATACGAGGCTCTGAAATTTTGTACTCTCAGAAAAAACAAACATTTTCCACGTAATGTTTCAGCAAAAATAAACATTTTCCACAGCATTTTATGCAAAAATAACATTTGACCTAAATTTTCTTGGTTTCGTAAATATATTTTGACATTTATTTGTTGGTTTTAAACTGCTTTCATTTATCAATAATCTATCTATAAATAATATTCTTTTTATTTTTGTACACACTGACGAATTTGTTTTGGCAAAAACCACCTTAGTCTAGAACCAAGAAAGTTACAAGCCTTATTGTATAACTGTATTTGCATACGAATTATGTTTAAAACACCAAAGATTAGTAAGAATGTGTTATTTATGTAACAGAATAATTTTTTCATTATTTAAGTACCAATGAGCTAAGGAAAAAAAAATGTAGCTTCTCATAAAAAATTACAATTTTTGGTCTATGTTTTTTTTTTTGTGACAAAAGCTATTCAGTTTACTAAGAGTGCTGTTTTACAAAGTCTTCAGGGTTCTTCATAAATGTTGCGAATATTTTCGTAATTTGAGAGGTCCCGGTTTTTACCTGGGTGTAAACACGAAATTCGCGGGTGTTTTCTTGAATTATTAACAACCAGTGGCGTAGTCAGGATTTGCGTATGGGGGGTGTTAAGAAGCATGAACCCCCCCCCCCCTCCGTATTAAAGCGGGTGGTCCGGGGGTCCTCCCCCGGGAAAATTTGGATTTCAAGGTGTAAAATAGTGATATTTTAGCAGTTTTCGGTACTTAAATTTAAATATTGTAATGGTAAAATTTTTATTAATTTTAATATGAAATTTGTTTGAGCGATGAAAAAGAAATTAATTAAACATTTGTTGCTAAGGGGGGGGGGGTTAACCCCTAAAAACACCCCCTGGCTACGCCCCTGTTAACAACGCCTTCTTATTTGTCTAAGTCTGCAGCAAAAATACCCTCCTCCCTCCCACGAGCGTGTTCACAACGGAGTCTGGACATGGCGCAGATTCCACTGAGATCCCGTTATCAGGAACAACGAATAACACTCTGTTCATTTCACGCGTACTCTTCGCTGAAAATTCCCTCAATTACCTGTGATTTTTTTAAAAGTCTATACGTTGAAGATATCGTCGTTTCCGATACATGGAGCAATGTAACGATGTATGGTTTCACTACTTCAAAAATATTTTAAACATTAGTATTTTTTCTTTCGCAAATCTAAAGTCTGCAACACTTGCTAATAATGCCAATTTTACCGCTTCTTGAAACATGATTCGTTAGTCTTTACTTTCTGCTTAAACATTATCTTCACGTAATTTATACGCCCTTGTTAGTTTCTGCTGCCCACTTAAATGTAAGCCCAATATATTGTAATTTATATTTTTTTTTTGTAAATGGAACAGAAATATTCATGTACAATTACAGATATATGTAAAACTTTTTTACGTGATAACAATTGTATCACTAGAAAATAGTTTTTACAGTAATATTGGGTTCGGATTATTACCTGGACATTTATGTTTTTGTTGTCCCAGTACCTCCAATAGTTAAAGTTATTTGTAAACCGTTTCCTGAATAGCTTTCCAGTAATAACTGTGCACATGTTAAGCATAATAAAACAAAATAAACTCCAATTATTAAATATTTGAGTATCTTTTCCATGGTTTGGAAACAATTATGCTTGAATGAAACATGAATTAAAATACAAAATCATGCGCCAATTTTCGTGAGAAATACTCAGTATTATACCGATGAACGTATTTTATATATGCCTTGTGTTGTACAGTGTTACCGTATATTTCTTGTAGTACCTATGAAAAACTATTTCTTGGCGACTGGTTTTCAAATTAATTATTATTTGTAAGCACAGAAACTTTTTTTCCTGTTTTTTTAATGTCGTCAGAAATGTCTCTTCAGTGACGCTGTGTGCATCGACGATCCGGATTCGTCGTCGAAGGTCACGGATTTCCCCGGCGCGCCTGGTTGACCTTCGACCCGGGACGGCCATGTGGGTGGCATCGCGCAGGTCAAGGGGGAAGGGGGGGGGGGGGGCAGGGTGGCCGAGGGGCAGTGCAAGAACACCGCCTTCCAAGCGCATCCCCTCCCTTCACGGGAATAATTACTGCTTGATAACCACAAATCACCCTAATTGCAGCTCCGACGCCGAACAATGGTCGATGGAGCGGGTTGTGTGTGGGGTGTGGGGAGGGGAGGTGCAGTGTTTGTTCTCCCAGGGATCACTATCTGCGGGATGAGCCCTGGACGTGCGACGCGTGGTAAGCGCCCTGTGTATGGTCAGGGAGATTACATTTCCGAACTTAACTGTCGCGGGAAACCACAACACGCAAATACGTACAGTACTCAGAAAACAAGACAACACTGCCCATCAGCTAAGAGAGAACACAGAAATAAAAATACCATAACCTTAAAGACAGGAGAAGGTCAGTAAAACAAAACAAAAAAAATTGGTTGTCTGTAAAGTCAGTTTACGGACGATAGTTTAACGTGACAACGTCATAACAAAACATTGATGAAATGATTGCATACTTTATGAATAAAAATGAATTATTTTTATTTTAATAATAAAAGAATAAATACTTGAAATTATACTAGTAATCAGATTTTTAAAATTCAAGAATAATTAAACTTAATGCCGAAATTGTTGTTGTAATCAGCAATGAAAACCACATTAACTTTTCACTTCACTTTATAAACAGTCGAGTGGAAGAGAGATCGATGCGGCGCAAGCGTACACGAGCGTAACGGGACACAGCGTAACGGAACAATGTGCGTAACGGGAGACTTTTTCGTGTGTGTAGCCGGCGTTATTGATTTATTAGACGTTGTCACGTCAAAAAAACAAACAAACAATAGATCAACCAAACGAATAATAATACATACTCAACAACGAGGTCGAATTACTGAAAACAGGCATACATCTCTAAGCGACACAACCGAGACAGCAAAGAACGAGAGAGTAGCGAAAACACAATATTCACACAAATGAAAACAACACAACGAAGAAAATACTGGGAAAGACAAACACAGGCGAAAGCAGGAGGCTTAATAAGATGGGAAAAAAATGCGATATTTTCCCGTCGCTTTTGACATACAAATGATGTTATGTTTGTCCAAAATTTCGCACCTATTGCAAAGAAAAGGCAAAGAACAACATTTTTTCACAGTCGATCAGAGTAGAGGCCAGCTACCTTGGGAACTTCAAAAAAGGTGGAGTGAGGGAAAGCCAAAATTATTTTTTCTATATCTGCGACTGATAACACTGATATCTCTAATCGTAGATTATGATTTATACAGAGGCTAACGTCCAGCGTATTTATGTTTGAAAGTCACAGTAAAATAAAATAACTAAATTTTCCTAAGGGGGGAGGGGGGAATGTTGGTGCTCCTTCTGATCTTCATACTTTTGCAGTTCGCCGATTTGGTGTTGGTTGATCACATGAAGGCACATGTTCGTTTTAGCGTAACTTCCGAAGTAAAGAAGTCTGTTGGGCGTATGTTGGTGTCCCCGTATTAGCTCCTCTTCTCGTTTATTTCGTCCACTCAGCTGCTGCTGAGTGGTCGGCGCACTCGCCTCTCACCAAGCTCGAACCCGGATGTTCCGCAAGTGGTAAACGTGGCGGACGTTTCCGTGAGCAGGTGATTTTCTCGGAGTTACCCAATTACATTCACTCCATCACTGCTACATACACCACCTCATCACACCTCACGCATCATCCAGGCTGGCCGGAACGACAGGTCTGTCCCTCGGGTAGGGCAGTTGGCTCCTGCGAGTGT
Source organism: Bacillus rossius redtenbacheri (assembly GCF_032445375.1). Classification (NCBI taxonomy): domain Eukaryota; kingdom Metazoa; phylum Arthropoda; class Insecta; order Phasmatodea; family Bacillidae; genus Bacillus; species Bacillus rossius. Next base: position 10,779,895 of record NW_026962010.1, on the reverse strand, counting down.
CGGCCCCATTCCATCCATGCGGACCCTGCCCCAGGCGAGAAACTACGTGTCGATATTCATTTCATTACATTAAAGAGTTTATATTAATATAGGCTTGAATGTGATTATTTAGGTAGGAATTGTTTTAAAAACTTTTTTTTAAGCTCTCTGAATTACTCAGAACGCAATAACCTACAAAGTAACTTTAGGATTAATCAGTCCATACTATAAAAAGTTATTATTTTATTATTACACACGATTTCTGAATCCTTGTTTATATATTATTTTATGCATCGAATTTTGGTTTTACCCTGCGGTTGCTAACCACTTATACACCTTTGTATACAATTTAGTTGTTAAGAGTTTTATAATATTATATACCTACTTTAAAAAATTAACTTAGTTTAAAACGTTTGTCTTACACTGTCACTTTACAAATGATCTGCATGGTAACGGTTTATTAGACAAAGTTTTCAGTAGCTGATGTACGTACAACAATTTGAAAAGCTTTTCTTTTAAAGTGTAAGTTAATATCTGTCTATAAGAATTACACGTACTTAATTTTTGTTAATATTTGAAAACATAGTTGCATTTAAAAATTTAACTTCGATACCTTTGTTTCCTTTAAAGGTTTTAGGTATTTTTATGTGTAATATAAATTAAAAGCTTTCGATTACGAAAAAAAAATTTGCTTTCAAATCAATAAAAATTTCTGTAGCGTTCTTTATCATGCTGCGCGCAAATCAATATAAATTAGGTTTAACATGCCAAAATAATTTAAACTTTTACGTTTTCTTTCTTGAGAGCATGTTATGGTTTTTGCTTTGTAAATAAAGCCTTAACTTCTGAACAGTTGAAGCTATTTTTATGAATTTGCGGATATTTTTGTGTTTCACTCTAGTTTTGGCATTTTTTACATTTAATTTGTAGTGAGTTCTTTATTTTTAAGTTAATTTTGCGCGTAAAGTGAATATGCTTTTATTTTCCGATTGAGTTATCACATAAAAATTTTAATGTTTTAGGTTTTACCACGTAAATGGTCTCAGTGCTGTATTTGTTAGTATGGGAGTTTGTTTTCTCGGTAATATAAATAAGAATTTTGATTAATAGTCGTCTCCTTATCAAGCTGTCTTTTATGTGGTGGTGATGTTAATGTCCTATAAATATGAAATGATACTGATTAATATATTAAAACGTTCTTTCTTTCATAAGTATCTATTCGTCCTATTCAAGATAAACATTAATGACACATTGCAGAATTTACAAAAAAAAACTTATATTTATTTAATGGTCGCATTATTTGATTTTATTTTGTTGGTTACAGAAATTGTCATTAATTTCGTACGTAAGGTTCAAATTTCATCTGCTGCCTGGAAGAGGAAACATAATTTAAAGCGGGGAATGAATACTGCATGATATTGAATGTAGAATGTATTTTTTTAGGCACTAGTCTATAGTAAGAAAACTAAATGCAGTTTTAAAAAATAACTATTTAAAGTAGGAGCTTAAATATAAGTTGCGGTACTTCTAACAAGTTTGTGTTAATATTAACATGTTAACCACAACCGTTTTGGTTGCACCTGTATCATTATTTACAACCAATTTTTTTTTAAACTTCAGATGCAATAAGAATTTAGAGAAGTTAAAAAAAAAAAAATAAGTGAGCGAGTTTTTCAGTACTCATCAGTGATTTGCAACCTCTAACCTCGGTAAAGAGTAAATTCATGTGTTTTCATGTTGCAAATTCGCTTATAACATCGTAACTCTGACATTAAATTTATTGTGGAATTCTTTAAAATAATGCAGAATGTGATTAATATATGCATATTATGTTTTAACTACATGTATGCACGTGAAAAACATGCAGTTTCTTTACCCAGCGCTAGAACTCGCTACCGGAGCAGCTACGTTGACTACCGAATCATTAGATTTGCAGACCGAAATTTTAAACTTCATAATGAAAAGGCTCCGAAAAAAAAACTTGAAAAAATACTAAACCCTGGCTTAGGAACTGACGTTCGATAACAAATTTTATTAAAATACTGCTCATCTTGTTTAAAATTCACTAAACATATGATAGTTAAAAGTTTACCGTTTGTCTTTGAGAAATTTAATTCGCGCCATCCGCCACAGATGGCAGCACTGTGTTTGTTACACATTTACGTTTCTTAGCTTCCGTCGCATTCACGAAATTAAGCCCACAGAATGCCGTATACTGAGACATAAGTTCTTACACATCAATAACTAAAAAAAGTTCCCGAAATCATTGTTCAACGTAATATACTTAATCTATAAACCAGTTTGTTCTTTTTCATGACGAGAGCACAACTGCGTGAAATCGAAGATCCGCGGCAGCTTGTGGATACAGAACAGGTGCAGACGGCAAGTCCGTTCCGTTGCACGAGCAAGACGCATTTGGCTCACGAGCGGTTTTCAAGTTCACGGCCCGCGGCCTTGGGAACACTCCCCGGACCGAGATGTTTATTCCTCCAGTCGGGGGTCGACTCCCGCTGCTGCGTCCGTCCGCACTGCGCCTACTGCAGGCGCGCGCAGTCTTGGCCGCAGCTACTGCACGCGGCTACTGCAAGCGCGCGCAGTCTTTGGTCACAGCTTCTGAAGGTGCACAAAATGCTTTTACATACGTCACTACTTTTCAATTCTGTATCTTTAATATCAGTGAGTGTAACAAGGCTTTCTCAACTGGAACATGATTTAAACCTTATACTTAATGGCTCTCATCCTATAAAAAAAATATTATTTCAGGAATGTATTCATCACGGAAGAATACAAACAGCTCAAGTTAAACGTAAAGCATTAGAATCAAACTACTATTAAATTAAAAGTAACAGATTTTACTATGCCAGCAAGTTATGGCCCTCGATACTTCTCACTTCAGTCGCAGTCGGCGCGCCCGCGGTGTTGACGGGAGCGTGTGAACCGCAAGGTGCCTCGCAGTCGGCGCGCCCGCGGTGTTGACGGCAGCGTGTGAACCGCAAGGTGCCTCGCAGTCGGCGCGCCCGCGGTGTTGACGGCAGCGTGTGAACCGCAAGGTGCCTCGCAGTCGTAGCGCCCGCGGTGTTGACGGCAGCGTGTGAACCGCAAGGTGCCTCGCAGTCGGCGCGCCCGCGGTGTTGACGGGAGCGTGTGAACCGCAAGGTGCCTCGCAGTCGGCATGCCCGCGGTGTTGACGGCAGCGTGTGAACCGCAAGGTGCCTCACAGTCGGCATGCCCGCGGTGTTGACGGCAGCGTGTGAACCGCAAGGTGCCTCGCAGTCGGCGCGCCCGCGGTGTTGACGGGAGCGTGTGAACCGCAAGGTGCCTCGCAGTCGGCGCGCCCGCGGTGTTGACGGGAGCGTGTGAACCGCAAGGTGCCTCGCAGTCGGCGCGCCCGCGGTGTTGACGGGAGCGTGTGAACCGCAAGGTGCCTCGCAGTCGGCGCGCCCGCGGTGTTGACGGCAGCGTGTGAACCGCAAGGTGCCTCGCAGTCGGCGCGCCCGCGGTGTTGACGGGAGCGTGTGAACCGCAAGGTGCCTCGCAGTCGGCATGCCCACGGTGTTGACGGCAGCGTGTGAACCGCAAGGTGCCTCGCAGTCGGCGCGCCCGCGGTGTTGACGGCAGCGTGTGAACCGCAAGGTGCCTCGCAGTCGGCGCGCCCGCGGTGTTGACGGGAGCGTGTGAACCGCAAGGTGCCTCGCAGTCGGCGCGCCCGCGGTGTTGACGGCAGCGTGTGAACCGCAAGGTGCCTCGCAGTCGGCGCGCCCGCGGTGTTGACGGGAGCGTGTGAACCGCAAGGTGCCTCGCAGTCGGCGCGCCCGCGGTGTTGACGGGAGCGTGTGAACCGCAAGGTGCCTCGCAGTCGGCGCGCCCGCGGTGTTGACGGCAGCGTGTGAACCGCAAGGTGCCTCGCAGTCGGCGCGCCCGCGGTGTTGACGGGAGCGTGTGAACCGCAAGGTGCCTCGCAGTCGGCATGCCCACGGTGTTGACGGCAGCGTGTGAACCGCAAGGTGCCTCGCAGTCGGCGCGCCCGCGGTGTTGACGGCAGCGTGTGAACCGCAAGGTGCCTCGCAGTCGGCGCGCCCGCGGTGTTGACGGGAGCGTGTGAACCGCAAGGTGCCTCGCAGTCGGCGCGCCCGCGGTGTTGACGGCAGCGTGTGAACCGCAAGGTGCCTCGCAGTCGGCGCGCCCGCGGTGTTGACGGGAGCGTGTGAACCGCAAGGTGCCTCGCAGTCGGCGCGCCCGCGGTGTTGACGGGAGCGTGTGAACCGCAAGGTGCCTCGCAGTCGGCGCGCCCGCGGTGTTGACGGCAGCGTGTGAACCGCAAGGTGCCTCGCAGTCGGCGCGCCCGCGGTATTGACGGGAGCGTGTGAACCGCAAGGTGCCTCGCAGTCGGCGCGCCCGCGGTGTTGACGGGAGCGTGTGAACCGCAAGGTGCCTCGCAGTCGGCGCGCCCGCGGTGTTGACGGCAGCGTGTGAACCGCAAGGTGCCTCGCAGTCGGCGCGCCCGCGGTGTTGACGGGAGCGTGTGAACCGCAAGGTGCCTCGCAGTCGGCGCGCCCGCGGTGTTGACGGGAGCGTGTGAACCGCAAGGTGCCTCGCAGTCGGCGCGCCCGCGGTGTTGACGGCAGCGTGTGAACCGCAAGGTGCCTCGCAGTCGGCGCGCCCGCGGTGTTGACGGCAGCGTGTGAACCGCAAGGTGCCTCGCAGTCGGCGCGCCCGCGGTGTTGACGGCAGCGTGTGAACCGCAAGGTGCCTCGCAGTCGGCGCGCCCGCGGTGTTGACGGGAGCGTGTGAACCGCAAGGTGCCTCGCAGTCGGCGCGCCCGCGGTGTTGACGGGAGCGTGTGAACCGCAAGGTGCCTAGCAGTCAGCATGCCCACGGTGATGGCAGCGTGTGAACCGCAAGGTGCCTCGCAGTCGGCGCGCCCGCGGTGTTGACGGGAGCGTGTGAACCGCAAGGTGCCTCGCAGTCGGCGCGCCCGCGGTGTTGACGGCAGCGTGTGAACCGCAAGGTGCCTCGCAGTCGGCGCGCCCGCGGTGTTGACGGGAGCGTGTGAACCGCAAGGTGCCTCGCAGTCGGCGCGCCCGCGGTGTTGACGGGAGCGTGTGAACCGCAAGGTGCCTCGCAGTCGGCGCGCCCGCGGTGTTGACGGCAGCGTGTGAACCGCAAGGTGCCTCGCAGTCGGCGCGCCCGCGGTGTTGACGGCAGCGTGTGAACCGCAAGGTGCCTCGCAGTCGGCGCGCCCGCGGTGTTGACGGGAGCGTGTGAACCGCAAGGTGCCTCGCAGTCGGCGCGCCCGCGGGCGAATGTAGCCTTCCAACGAGATCGCGCCGCGCGGCGACGAAGGTCACTACACGGGGCGAAGGCGCGTGTGGAGTGAGCGCGCTGCCAAGTATGTTTATTTGGAATCCACAAAGAACACGGGTTGGGCATTACTACTCAGTGATTTTACAGTACTTACGGTTTACTGAAACATCTACTAACAAGAATGATTATTGATTTAAAAAAAGCGTGCGTGTACTTATGTTTGGGAGTTAAAAGTTGTATTAACCTGGCGTAATAAAAAAAAACTTACTTATATTTTGCATGCTTTTATTTAATAGAATTAAAATAATAACAGGACTGGAGAGATATTATAAACACGGCTTTAAAGTACAGATATATTAAAAATTAAAATATACAATATATACTCAATATTCAATATTAAAATAATCACTTGTATAAAATAAAAGAATAAAATTAGTTAAATAGTCTATATAAATTTTAATAAATAATAAAAATTAATAAATATGCTGAAAGTTTATTTAAAATTATCAATCAACAATTAATTATCAACAAGGGTATAATATACTATGCAAATCTATTAGACATATGGGAACATAATCTCAAATATAAACACACTTGAAAATTTTATAAACTCAGTTTATTTCACTAATATTCACAATAAATAAACTATTTTAATTATATGGACTAGTAAACATGATCACTAAAGTATAGCAATAATAGCAAATATGAGTTTTTATTTGTATGTAGCCATTATTTAATCCTGTCAAAAATTTCGTTTGCAATGTGAGCGCTAATTGTCTAAATTCACTCATAATATTTTTTTTCATAACGTTCTTAAAGAAGTATTACTTCAAAAACCTTATATATATATATATATATATATATATATATATTTACAGCAAAAAAAAAATTTTTTTCTATGTGCAATGTTTGGTTTCTTTTCGACGGAACAAGGAACTCGGGAGTTAAAATCCAACGTAGGTTTGGCGGAGAACTAACACGTGTGAAACCACCAATATAATATATCTGTTCACATGAGGTGCACCCTTGATGTATTACTCCACGGACGCGGAGCAGTTGCCGGCAGCGCAGTCGTCGTGTGCGCCGCAGCTGCGCCGCTTATCGCGCCGCGCCGCGGCCGCAAAAACCTCTCCAGCCGGCTCCCTGGAGGAGCTAAGGCACACTCCTGCTGCTGCTAGACCCGCCTCCTCCAGTCTGCCCGCCGAGTCTTGCTTCAAGGTCACAAAGAGTAACTCAAACAGTTCCAGACGAGCTCGTGCGCGAGCACTGCTTTGTTGCTGTCCTTCTCGCATCGCTCCTTCCCCAATCAGTGGAGGGCGAACCTGTAAACTTTATTTGTGCAACGGGATGGTAAAACTGTGTCGTCGATTATTTTTTTTACTAAATTTGTCTGTGAAGTATTTTAATGCGCTCACGCGTAGTTCGTTTCTTTTTCCTTCAGAATAAATATTAAAATTTTAATTGAACAATTTTTCTTTTTCAAACAGCCCTCGATGACAGTCGTATACCTACACAGAAGCAAATGCGATGGCAAGAAAACTGTTACAACACAGATGACGTGTTTGAGATTTGTTGCGCCCGTATTTAAAAAAAAAAAAAAAAACCGCGTGCTCGCGACAAGGCGTTGGTGTTGGTGTCGCGTCGCGCGGCTGGTGCATGCCGCTAGAGACATGTGCGTGATGTGATGGAGCGGGAGGGGTGGGGGGACCCCGTGCGGTGCCGCCTCGCGGTCCAGGGGGCGGCGCGCCCCAACACTTCTCTGCGGGGGGGGGGGGGGGGGGAGTGTTAGCGTCGCTATCGCCGCACACCGCCGCGGCCGCTCTGTTCTCTCTGCAGTGTGGCCGAATGCAGCAACTCGCCATTACATGAGTTATTTATGCGTGTAACAATCTTGGAAAATAAAAATTTAGTTAATTAAAAATTTTAGCACACAATAATTAATTCTCTTCTCTATGTACAAGTTTCCGGAGCTAAGTGGCAGCCGGGCGGGTGATGGAAGTTCCGTCTCAACTAGTCATACCAGATCCAGATGCGGATGCAGATCTAATGAGGACCACGTGTCCAAGCATCTAAACAATGCGTGGTAGATACTTGCCTGCCCGACCCCACTCTTCTCCTGAGCCATTCTCTTTGTCCCGTACTTGACCTGCACTCTTACTGCATGGCTGTGCCCAGGGTTTTCCTGTGTCTGTGTCTGTGCAGGCTTTACCTAGTTATAGTCTAGTTAAGATAGGGGAGTTGGTCATGGCCAATCCCCAATTAGAGCACACGATACATGCGACCCTTCCTGCATGGTTGAAACCCCGCATGATGAGGCGTATAGGCCTCGGCCTGACACGTACTTATTGTTCCTTAACATCGACAACTCCCAACCCAGTGCACCTTTCCATGTTATTATTATATTATATTATTTGTATTAACATATTATATTTACTGGTTGTTTGTCCGTTTTATTATTCGTTCTTTTTGTCTCTCGTTTCGTGATCACATCTAATCCTCATGATTGCTTCTCAAAGCTTTGTATACATAACAGTATATGCATGTTTTTAAAGCAATATTCTTGCATGTATTGCAACACACATTATTATCATCATAGCACTTACAAGTTCTTCCCAATTTTTTTTCCATAGAAAAATTACTGAAAAACGTAAAATATCTTGCCCTTAGAAGTTGTCAATGGGAACAGAAATTAGGAATCCTCACACATCAGACATGTATATTTTTTCTCATCATAACTTTTATTCAATGGCTATTTCTATAAATTTGAAGTGAATGATCACTTGCAGCTTTTTTTTTATTTTTTCAACAGACGTATCCTATTTTTTTTACAAAAGCTGTAAAGAGTGCGCAAGAGTTTGAGATCACTATCACTTGAGTGGCGTTCCGCAGCTGGAAAATATAATTAAATAAATATTTTGTGACAGTCATAAATTTACAGGAAAAAATTCTTTGACGAACAGTAATGACAAAGAAATGAAATAAGATGTGAGCGACGACTGTTGCGTGTTGTCGTGATCCGAGGATGGTTGTCAGAAGTTGACTCCCAAGTGGTGTCCGGATCAGCTGCAGAGGAGCTGTACTTATGAGTGCGCGGCGAGAAACGGGCCATCGCGTTTCTAAAGTTTATATCAGCGCGGCGCCAGACTGGGGCATGTCGCGGCAGGGCAGGACACGGTGAAAGCTTGTCCGGGGCGGTGTAGGCGCACGCACGCGCTAGAGGCTAGACGGAGACCTGTTGCTGGTTGTGGGTCTCGCAGCTGCGGGCACGCACGCGTCTCTCCTCGCGAGATACCCCCTCCACGGTGACTCCACGGACCACGCCCCCTGCCACATGCGCGGGTAGCGATGCGTGCTTGCCACACTCACTACTTCCCGCCACTTCTCTCGCGTGCGTGCCACGGGCGGTGCCACAACAATCATACAAACAATCACTCAGACTAATTTCAATCTGGCGATTACCCGTGCACACCTGTGTCCACCCGACGCTGACTGGGCAATGTTAGGTTTTTGACGTGACAACGTCTAATAATTCGATGAACGCCAGCTGCTCGCACGAAAAAGTGTCCCGTTACGAACATTGTCCCGTCACACTGTGTCCCGTTACGCTCATTGTACGCTTGGGCCGCATCTATCTCTCTTCCACTGGATTGGAACAACCATCGATATCACCTTTTCGAGGCACATTAAACTTGAAACACGCCCATTCGTTTCCTACTTTTCCGATCATCGTCCTATACTTCAGAATAAAACAGATTAGAAGAAGTTAAATAGAAAACATGTATAAAAGTTATAGTTAAAATAATCTCTTCGTTAAAGTAATAAACATATTTCAATTAATGAGTGCAAATAATAGTAAATTTATCAATTAAATTGTAGATTTCATTTCACTCCTTTGTATCCATACAAAATAGTGATAATTCAATATAAATGATTCAATTTTATTCATAAAAGTATGCAATCATTTCATCAATGTTTTGTTATGACATTGTCACGTTAAACTATCGTTCGTAAACCGACTTTACAGACAACCAATTTTTTGTCATTTTCTGAACGTTAGGTTAGGTTAGGTTTAATATCTTAGGTTAGTTAGTTAAGGTATCAAAGAAACTAAAGTTATCAATCATTTTGGTTTTTTATAACACTACCCGTTCGGCGTTGAGTAGTCCTAAAGTGTACACGGGTAAACGCCGAATTGAAAATTTATTTAAGTTACTATTCGAACTTTATCCAACAAACATTGATACTGCAAAGTTAATCCGGGTAATCCTAAGTTTATTTCTTCTTCTAGTATTACTCGTGACGTATACACTAGTGTGTGTCCCCGTGCAAATTATCGCATGGTGATTATTTTTTACATAATTTAATAAGAAAATATCAATAATTGTGAAATATTTATTGATTGTGATAAAATAAACAGATTAGATTATATAAGTGGTACCTACATATAAGTGTTGGTATAAGTGGATGTTGGTGGAAATGGGAGCTCATCATAAATTGGTCGCAATTGGTTGGGGAAAAAAAGTGGTTTTATTGTTTTATCTCCGGCTCCCATCATCGTAGCGAGATAAAATGTAAACCAGTTTTTAATTCTAATTATAAGCTTTTAAACACAAAATGTTTGATCAAAATTGGTCCAGTAGTTTCATCCGATACTTGAACTAACAAACAGACAAATATTCAATAATAATACAGAATCACAATAAAAAAGAATTTAATAATAAATTATTAAAAACTATTTTTAACTCAAAAATAAAAGAAATATCTATATAATGATATATTTATATGGATTAACTCCGTGATTTTTGCTATAAAAACGATAAATACATTTGAGTTTTTGCTGTATTAATATATATTATATTGTTGTATTAATATATAATATGATGATTATTCCTCATCGTCCGCTTGAAAAACAAGTTCATCCTCTCCTTACCTATCATTAGAGACCGTAAAAATCCACGATTTCAATTATCTATAATTAGGGGGAAGAATTTTTTTAAAAAATCTGAACGCCTATTAGACTGCAACAAGATATACCCGCACCAGCGGTTACTTTCTTGTGATTGGCGGCCGCCTGCGAGAGAAGTCTGGCCTTATGTTACCGAGTCACTCAGGACGCGTTTGCTTCCGCACTGGATAACTGTGACTGGTGTTAACTCCCAGCATGTGCCTGAAAGATACTCACCCAGTCTCTAAACACAGACGATGCTACAGCTAGTCTTTCAGACTAGAGTACTCCGTGGAATTACCGGGTCTCAATTTAATTATATACTATCTTTGGACAGACAGCATAGAATGCGCGTGGTGTAGGACACTGCAAACACTAAACACCTAAATACAATATGCAGATCCTACATTCAAATCCCAAAACAAATTCTAAATAAAATATACACGTTTAAAGTACTGTTACGATCCAGTTTTATTATTAAATACAGTCAATTCACATAAAATACAGTTTTAAGCTCACGGCTGGTTATTTAAATGTAAAACCAAGATCATTAATAAAAGTGTCATTGATACAATATTTATAAAAGCAACAACACAGATTGAAGTTTAACTTAAAGCTTAGTTTTAGTTTATTCATGAATGGTGGCACTATTGTGAAATAAGGAATAAAAAATTGGTTGTCTGTAAAGTCGGTTTACGGACGATAGTTTAACGTGACAACGTCATAACAAAACATTGATGAAATGATAGATGCGGCGCAAGCGCACAATGAGCGTAACGGGACACAGCGTAACGGGACAATGAGCGTAACTGGACACAGCGTAACGGAACAATGTGCGCAACGGGACACTTTTTCGTGTGTGAAGCCGGCGTTCATCGATTTATTAGACGTTGTCACGTCGAAAACAATGTCCCTTCCGAATGCCTAAAGACTTGCTCGCGTCCAGTGATCAAAGATTTAGCGGTACGAGAGATAATTATTTGCTGTGTGTAGCAGTATGTTGTGCTCGACGAAGGAGGAGGAGGCAAGAAGGAATCTTGTTTTCCTTCAAGAATCGATGCATCGATTATTTTCACGTCGACTCCGCCCATCGATCACTCGCGACGGCTCTGTCGTCTCGTGACCCGCGGACATCTCGTCGCCGTGCACGCCGGAGGCTGGTGCGGACAACGCCAACCGATGATGGTTTATTATTTATCGCGGGTAAATTTCCCTGTTTGGTAGGCTGCGACGGGTCGTTACCACAACGCCGAACGTACAATAACGCCGAATGTCAAATTGACCGCAACGCCGACAGCTAGAAAACTGCTGTGTACCACAACGCCGAAATACGGTAACGCCGAAAAATGTTGCTGCGGGGGGGGGGGGGGGGGGGGCACAAGAGCAAAATGAAAAACAACTGAATGAATTTGTGTGTGTTTCTTAAATGTATCTTAACGCCGAAATACCACAACCTAACCTAACCTAGGCTAGCCTAACTTAGCCTAACCTAACCTAACCTTTATGGCAGTCCTGCAATGACATTTTTCGGCGTTAATGTATTTCGGCGTTGCGGTACACAGCAGTTTTCTAGCTGTCGGCGTTGTAGTCAATTTGGCATTCGGCGTTATGGTTTTCGGAGTTATTGTACGTTCGGCTTTGTGGTATTTCGGCGTTGTGGTGCGTCCCCAGCTGCGACACACTTTGTCCACGTTTGTAACTTGCATTTCTTTTCTTATTGTCTCTGATCGGTTTAACGTAGCTCGTTCCGCATTTAACTCAGCCAATGAAGAAACTCACAGCTACTACACTACAGAACTTCCACGATTCGACCTGAAATAACCAAGTCAAGTGAAAACTCATGGAAAAATATTGGAAAGCATGAAAAAAAATATGGGGACATTTATGGAAAAGTATTCTAAAAGTGTGAGAACGTATGCTAATTTGTGTAATAGTACGAAAAAGTTAGGCAACGTATGCAAACATGTCAGAAAGAGTGCAAAGATATACACAAGATGCATAAGTAAGCGTGCAAAAGAGATTTTGCCAATTTTAACTGATCAAAAGTAAGTGTGAAAACGTAAGTGTGCAATAATAAGTACGCGAAAGTAATTTTGCATAATTATGTATTCAAAAATAAGAATGCTCTATATAGTGTGTAGTAATTCACTTGAAAAATAAAAATATTAACAATTAACTAAACAATGGATTTTTACATTTGTTAACAAACATGTAGACGAAAAACCTGCAAAAATCTTTGATACTGTCTTAACGGTCTACTTTATTCGTTACTTCCCCTCACCGCCTTCCAATCGCTGGGTGCCCTCAAGCAATTTCCTTTATTTTAAACTTCGGTTACCTCCGTCTGCAGTGACGTCATCTCTCGACGTACCCCGCCGGCTCGGCTGTAAACAAGTCTCACTTCAAAAATAGTATTTGTTGGAAACGGCAGGTCAGGACTGCAGCGGGTCGCAGGCTGCGTCAGCGAGAAACATTTTCGCGATAATGTCGTCATGCATTTGCTAGCCGAGGGCCGCGACACTGCTGTTAAAAATGTTCACATTCAGTGCACGAAGGACGCTTGATATAAATTATCCAGGGATCTTCGTAAATCTACGGCTATCCTCTTAAATTTACGACTATCTTCGTCAATTTACTGCTATCTCCGTAAATTTTGGACTTTTTCCCGAACTTCTAGCTTAATAAATACAGATTTCCAAGAGGTGACCAAGGTGGCCGACAATATGGCGAGTGCACTGGCACTTAAAGATTACTGCACTTTAGTGGGTGAAAATTAAACTAACATGATGGTAGTACCCTCTAGCAGACAAAAACAATGAGTGGGAAGCAAGATGATGGCCTCCAGCAGACTAAAACAAGATTGCGGGCGTTACGTCATACTAGCTGGCGATATATCTACCTTGGCATTGGTGATGAAAGGTCAGTCTATCGTTGGCTTCTTTGAAGGAAGGAGCCATTGCCATTTTTCTTTTCTTTCGGCGAGTTCCAACTCCGTGATGTAAGTGCGTTTTTTAATTAAAATTTTATTAAATTTAATTTGAATATTTTTTTTATATTTTTAAATATTTTTTCTAAAATATTTGCGAAAATAATTAAGAATTTTTAATTTGGTGGACGTGATTTCAAAATGGCGGAATTATTTATTAAAATTGTATTATATATTTATTATTAATTAAAAAAAATCCCAATTTTCTAGCATAAAAATTACGGATTTGCAGGATGGCAACCGTAATGACATTGGCAACGGTTATGACATAATTCAAGATGGTGGCCATGACATCCTAATTGTCAAGGTCATGACTTCTGTGGCATGAGGCGGCTTGCCCATAGGGAATTCAAGCATCTTTGATGACATTTTGTTTCTTCTATGGCAAAAGTCATTTGAGGTTTTTCGAATTGCAAATTTTTGAATTTTTTTACGGAATTTGTTCTTTTTAAATTAAAATTGTTTTAATATTTCAAATTCCAAAAATATATTAATTTTGGTGGATTTTGGCGAATTTTTGGAAATATTTGGCAATGTTTGATTAATTTTTTTTTGTTGCAATTTTTGGAAATATTTTTTGGTCAAGGTCAATGTGTAAGGTAAGGTAAAGTCCATACAAGATGACCGCCATGATGTCACAATCCAATATGGGGGACACCGACACACACAACACACATTACACTCCTACACCTGTTTCCGGAAATACAAACCTATGTAACTTATTTTGGATCTTTTTTTTATAAATGTTGTTTATTTGAAATTTTTAGCCTCAACAATACCCGACATTTCAAATAACTTTGCAGAATATCATCGTTAGGGTAACATCTATCTGATAGCTTAAAGATGACAAAAAGTTGTGTGTGAATGACATAGTTAACTAAGCACGTTCGACACGTCTACTTGTTCATCTTTTTGATGTGTAACCACGGTGCTGCCATCTGTGGTGGATGGCGTGAACGGGGCCAAAGAGGTAACTATATAGTATTAACTGTTTTATGATTAGCAGTATGGGCAGTATTTTAATAAAACTCCTTGTCTGAAATCAGGTCCAATTCGGGGTTTTAGTATTTTTTAATGTTTTTTTTCTTTCTTTTTTTTTCGCTTTTATCGGAGCCGTTTCATTATATAGTTCAAACTTTCCCTCTGCAAATCAAACGAGTCAATACTCGACTTAGCTGCTCCGGTAACGAATTCTAGCGGCTGGTGAGGAAAATACGTGTGATTCGGGTCCAGAAATGTAGTTTGTAAACACAAATTTGCGTATGTTTATCACGCTCGGCGTTATTTTAAAGAATTCTACGTTAATTTTTGTGTCCGAGGCTCGTATTGTAAGTGTATGTGCAACACGAGAACACGTGAATTTGACGTTAGACATATCTGGCGACTACTGAAAGACTCGCTCACTTTTTTTTTTTTTTTTTTTTTTTCATTGGCCGCCATAGCCACTCCTGCCTGCTGTATCTGTGCTCGGTTAGTCAAGTGCAGTATCGGCCCCCCCTGGCCCCAACGGAGCTATTGATACAGACAGCCGTCTTATTAATAGACGTTCCCCCGCCTTCCCTCCAATTACAGCCTCTGCATCGTTTCCTGCGCGGTCCGCAACCAGTGCAACAGTGGCCCAACTCCACTAACAACATTATGCGTCATATTTGGTCATACCCAGGGGGGAGGGGGGGGGGGTAAATTTCTATGAACCCACCTTCGCATACCTCTTCCTTTAAGTCAACAAAGCGAAAGAAAACGCAAGCCTTTTTTGTAGTGCTTCTTAAAAACAGTGTGTGACCAAAAACGACTCATACAGACGTGTAACATTTTTCCCTTCTGAATATAAATTTGGTATATGTATGTTAGTAAATCACCTTCTCCCACAGAGTATATTGCCGGTATACTGTGAAGCAAAGACGGTCACATAAACATGGTTCCCAACACAATAGCTGTAGAGCTTACAATTTGAAATAACTAACCAATTGTAATAAACTCTAAAACTCTGTAGGAAAAATTTAGACATATTCTGATTTTAAGTTCTAAAAATTGCGTTACAATTGTTTTGTTTTTACCTTTGAGTATTTTTTTAAATATTTTTAATTGATTTGTTTGATTATTAATTTAACTTAATTTCACATATTAACACATATCATCATTTAATTCCTCAGAATTCATCGGTATCCATGATTGTAACGGTCCTGATCATGTAGTGAAGATCGCGGGTTCGATCCCGACATGACTATAATCTCTGATCAGGATATCACATACGAAATGGAGGTGCCGTTGGCTTAAGCATGTGCTAAAACAAAGCGACTTAGGACCTTTTAAAATAACTAAGTCCTACAGTGATGGAAAAAGTGCTACAAATGTTAACTTTAATTATTTTCAGATTATTCTATCGTAAACTATAATACTGTTACGAACGTGAGCAAGGCCGCGACACGTGCAGGTGCACAGCTGGCTGACATCATGTGGCCGCGCAACATGCGACGTTCCGCGCGCACCTGGGTCACCGCTTCCCCTCCCTCCAGCCCTCAGCTCCCCGCGCGGCGCTGTTAGTTTGACATCCGAAACCTGACAGCTGCGGAGTTACGCGAGACGCCGACACGTGTTTCGAGAGATTTCTGCCGTCGGTTCGGCGCGGAATGACGCGACTGTCCCCAGCCGCGCTCGTGATTTCTGGAAAGCACCTGGG
Organism: Bacillus rossius redtenbacheri; assembly: GCF_032445375.1. Lineage (NCBI taxonomy): Eukaryota > Metazoa > Arthropoda > Insecta > Phasmatodea > Bacillidae > Bacillus > Bacillus rossius. The sequence goes on along the minus strand of NW_026962010.1, from coordinate 10,764,001 downwards.
CTGATATAAAAGCCGGGGGACGCCGGCCTCAGAGCAGTGGAGTTGGAGTTCAGCTGGGATCTGGGAGTGTTCCCGCGGCGGAGTTTCCGGGGCGATAGTGCCGTGGGTGCGGCAGAGTGGCGAAGTCCTTGGACGAAGGTTCCAGGACGAATAGTTCAGTTCCGGGCGATAGTGTCGCGGGCGTGGCGGAGTTCCGAGCGACGTTCCGAGCGAGGCGTCAGGCGGATCCTCGGCGAAGGCAAGTGCGTCGGCGGCGGCGGAGTGCGGCGACGGAGTCCCGCGACGGAGATCCACGAGGGGTGCTGCGGCGAGAGTTGCGCCAGAGGTGCGGCCCAGCGAGGCATGTGGATTGTAATAACGAGTGACTAGTGAAGCAATTAATTATTTGCCATTTTAGAAGATTATTTGTAAGTGACATAAGTAGTAGCCATCAATAAAACTGAGTAGTGTAATAAAATCTTTATTTGGGCAATCCCTTTACGAACCTTGTAAATCGTAACAATAATGTAAATTCATATTACATCATAATATAGATTTTTAATTCTTCTGTTATGTATAAATTCATCTTATGTTTCATTCTGGCGGATGCCGTAATATTTCATAATAATTCGTGTATTTTTTTAATACTATTTTGAAAATTAAGAAACCCCTTATAACTACAGAATTACAGTATCAGCGCTCGATCATTTTTCCCTAAATGAAATTTGCTCTCAATAAAATAAATAGGCTGTGAGAAAACGAGAAGTTTCTATCTCAAATGGCAAATAGGTAAAATCACTACGGACCAATTACATAGTGTTAGCAATTTCAAGACGGCGGATTTAAGAATGTGGTTGAAACCTTGAACCTTCCATCCAGCTTGGCTTCGGATCGGCAGTGTAATTCTACTCATGTGACCTAGGAATAAACACTTTATTGTCAAGGACATGTGGTGCTGACAACCTTGCATAGATCAACATTGCGTTTTGTCGTTCATTTATATTTCTTCTCTTGTCAGGCGTAGACATTGCCAATTGTAGCTATGTATTCCAGCAAGAAATTAAATATTCGCATGACTTTGTTAGGATTTGTTATCACAACCGAAAAAAGAAAACAGTAGACTACACATAACTAGAAAAGTATAATCTAGTATCTATAAACATAACCTACCTGGTTGCAGCTGTACAGTCTTTCAAAGTAGAGGCAACAAGAGAAGAAGCTGGCAACACTGCACTGTATTTTTTATGTAAATGGAACCGAAATATTCGTGTAAACTTACAGATCTTAGTAAATTTGTGCATTTACACGAAAACAACTGCATCACTACAAAATAATGTTCGCAGTAATACTCGGTTTGGATTCTTACTCGGGCATTTATGATTTGTGTTGTCCCAGTACTTCCAGTAGTTAAAGTATTTGTAAACCGTTCCGTGAAGAGCTTTCCGGTATTAACTGCAAATGTTAATAAACACGATAAAACAAATTAAAGACTTTGGTTTGAAAAACAAATTGCTTGAAAAATAACAACGATGATAATTTATAATTTAGTGCCAATTTTTTATCAGAAATATTCAGTATTATCTCGAAAATCGTATTTCACATACGCAAATATAGCCATAGACATGTTTTGTACAAAGTTACAACTTCTTGCTTGTAGTATTACAAAATATGTCTTGTAATGTTCGCAGGCTTGAAGTAGCTTGGCTTCTGGGTTGTAGCCGCGTCCTTGGCGGCTACAGCCCAGAAGCCAAGCTACTTCAAACTATGTATATCTTGGCAAGTTGTTTCTAAAGGAATCGTTTGTAGACGTAGAGAATGTTTTTTTTTTTCCTGTGAGCTGGCAGCACTGCACTTCCTCCGCGGCCATCAAGAGGCGGGAGTGCATGGCGCATCTAATCGCAGCGCATCAAGGTCAAGGCGTGTTGCAGCACCTGGAGGGGAGCCTCCGGCACTCCATCACTCCCCCCTCCCCCACCATCCACCTCCCTCCCCTCTGCCAGCTCGTCATCGTCTACACTGTTGCCAAACACATTCAGCTTTACTGCAGAGATGTGGTGGTGAATAATCCTACCAACAACCCGAAAAATTATAAACCATTTCTGCGACTCTACGGAACTTCCCTTTAGCTGAATTATTATCAATTTCATTATTTGTGTGTTTTAGAAAGCGATTTTTGTAAACATTATGGTCTTCTTGGTTGTGTTTCTTGGAACATTTTGCATGCTCGTTAGACTTCAAACACACTCCGTCCATGTTTGCAATGCTTCATTAAATGTTTCATTAAATGTTTGGCTGGTATCGGCCAAGCCAGCTGTTGCTGTAGTGACTAGGCAAACAAACATTTTCTGTTGAACGTCTTTATTTTACTTGAGAATGTCGGTACACTCATTTGAAAATGATTCTACCAACCTAATTTTCACAGTATTTAGATCCGCGACGTTAATCAGAATATTATAAATTACCTGTCATGAAGAGTTTAAAAAAAATGTGTTCGTGTATTGCTGGCGGTTATAAACCAATGGTGTGTAGAAGACTAGGGTTCTCTTGCTCGAGATGCAGAGAACGCTTCGTGAATCTTCGGCGATATTCGTCCTTGACTCTCGAAGCTAAAAGGGACACGGGAAGTTAAATATTTAAGAAACTTGCTGGGTTAAGATCTGTTTTTTCTTCAGTCACTGTGGTCCAAGTTTTCAATGAATGGCTGTATAATACTCATTATTAAATGTTACCAGTTGCCTGGTTAAATTTTCCTTGCGTTAGCAATCAGAATTTAATTACTATTTCATAATTTTAGTAATGTTAATTTTTAATTCGCTTAATTTAATATTATGGTTAAAGTATTCTTCTTTGCAATTTTTAACTTATTTTCTGTTATTATTCTTGTAATTTGCCCTTGCCCGGTACGCTTGCTAAATATATATATATTTTTTTCTAACCTAACTAAAACTAAGTGTATTTTGGAGGGTCCGGGTTAGGGAGGGACCTAGGTGCGTCTCAGGCCGAAGCCTATACGCCTAGTCATGCTGGGATTAGCCATGCAGGGAGAGGGTCGCATGCATCATGTGCTAGGAGGGGATTGGCCAGCCACGGCAACGATTGGCGCCATGACTAACTCCCCTCACTTCTTGGCTCTAGACTATAACTAGAGATAGGTTGGGCAAAGCATCGAGATGGCCTCAACATGCTAAATACCCCCGCTTCGGTTGTTCTCGGAAGGAGCCGAGTGCGCCCGAAGACGGACGAGGAACGAGCGAGCAGCGGCAGAGCGCGCTGCAGTGCGACTATAGGCGGAACAGGGCCTCGTGCTGTCGCCGGCTAGGAGCTGCCTGCGGCGCACTTGGACGGCGAGAAACTCGCACCAGGAGTCACGCCTGCGTCGTGGAGTAAGGTCAGCTTGACGGCTCATAAACATATTTTAGTCTTTGGAAACGAAAAATTTCAACTCACATCCGGCACACGTAAAAAAAGGATCACATGGGCTCCTTGAAATCGGAAGTTTTTCTTTGTTTTGGTAGATAGCTTTGGCGGTGAAATAATACTCGTCTTTCTCCAGACAAAGTTTCAAAGAAACCTGCTTGTGCAGCCTAAAATTTCTGTGGTGGAAAACTAAATACTGTCGCACCAGGACTATAATAATAATAATAATAATAATAATAATAATAATAATAATAATTTATTTCCCATTTTTTTACACTTTGTTCACAATATTCACTTAATTAACCAGGAAATTTAGCACTCACGAAAGCAAGCTTGTATGTGAGTGCATCTAGTCACTTCAATTTACACGCGGTATTTTGACGATTGTAAACATTTGTAAATGTATAATAACTGAGAAATAAATATATAAAATATAACCTAAGAAACTATACATTAGTTATGTAAAGATGAAAGTTAAAAAGAGCCAGCCCCGCGCGATGTCGCGACGACTCGTCACCTCGTAGTCGCCGACGCCCCCCACTCGGCCTGCTCGCTGCTGACGGACTGCGACATCCCGTCGTCCGCCCCTCGGTCTGCCTGGAGTCACTCGTCGGGCTACTCGCGCTCGCTGAGCGAGTACGGGGAGTCTAACCAGTCACGCATGTCCTCGGTCTGCCTGGAGTCACTCGTCGGGCTACTCGCGCTCGCTGAGCGAGTACGGGGAGTCTAACCAGTCACGCATGTCCTCGGTCTGCCTGGAGTCACTCGTCGGGCTACTCGCGCTCGCTGAGCGAGTACGGGGAGTCTAACCAGTCACGCATGTCCTCGGTCTGCCTGGAGTCACTCGTCGGGCTACTCGCGCTCGCTGAGCGAGTACGGGGAGTCTAACCAGTCACGCATGTCCTCGGTCTGCCTGGAGTCACTCGTCGGGCTACTCGCGCTCGCTGAGCGAGTACGGGGAGTCTAACCAGTCACGCATGTCCTCGGTCTGCCTGGAGTCACTCGTCGGGCTACTCGCGCTCGCTGAGCGAGTACGGGGAGTCTAACCAGTCACGCATGTCCTCGGTCTGCCTGGAGTCACTCGTCGGGCTACTCGCGCTCGCTGAGCGAGTACGGGGAGTCTAACCAGTCACGCATGTCCTCGGTCTGCCTGGAGTCACTCGTCGGGCTACTCGCGCTCGCTGAGCGAGTACGGGGAGTCTAACCAGTCACGCATGTCCTCGGTCTGCCTGGAGTCACTCGTCGGGCTACTCGCGCTCGCTGAGCGAGTACGGGGAGTCTAACCAGTCACGCATGTCCTCACGCCTCGCCACGCCCCCGTCCCACTCTCACTTCGAATTTACTCGTTCGCTCAAATCGACTCACCGAGCGAATATTCACTCGTCGACATTCGACTCGAACCCGAGACCTTGGAGATCATTTTGGAATTTTTTAAGATTTCGTTTGATAAAATTCATCTGTGTAATCTCTGAATTTTATTCACGCGAAGGATTTTTTTTTAAAATTTGAATATTAAATTTGAATTAAATCACTCTTTCAAACAAGTACTATTACAAAAATCTGCAAGCATTGATGGCTGTCGTATGTTCGGTGCGTGTGTGTAACAGTAAGGAACATTTTAATTGCAGTTGTCGTTATGTTTTGGTCGTCGAGCGGGTAAGAGCTGCACGTTCGCAACAACGCGAGACTCCAGCGCCGGGCGACGGCTGCTGCGACAGGCCTGGGAGCGGGCTGACGGGGGAAGGTCAGGGAGGGAGGGAGGGAGGGGGGTTGTGCAGAACAAACAAACCTCCTCGTGGCCGCGGCTTCCTGTTCCGGGTCGCCGCGGGTTCAACAACTCCGCGACGCGACGCGCGCTTGACCGCGTTTACGACCCCCCCCTCCCCCCCCTTTCCACTCCGCCGTGAGCACGCAGTCGCAGGGAACAAGTCAGGGAGACCACGAGGAATATTGTTAAAAAAATTGGTTGTCTGTAAAGTCGGTTCACGGAGAATAGTTTAACGTGACAACGTCATAACAAAACATTGATGAAATGATTGCATACTTTTATGAATAAAATTGAATCATTTCTATTGAATTATCTCTATTTTGTATGGATACACAGAAGGAGTGAAATGAAATCCTCAATTAAATTGATAAATTTATTTTTATTTGCTCTCATTAATTCAAATATGTTTATTAATTTAACGAAGAGATTATTTTAACTATAACTTTTATACATGTATTCTATTTAACTTCTTCCAATCTGGGTTATTCTGTTAAGGATAGGACGATGATAGGAAAAGTAGGAAACAAATGGGAGTGTTTCAAGTTTAATGTGCCTCGAAAAAGTCAAAACGATGATGGTTCCAATCGAGTGGAAGAGAGATAGATGCGGCGCAAGCGTACAGTGAGCGTAACGGGACAATGTGCGAAACGGGACACTTTTTCGTGCGTGCAGCCGGCTTTCATCGATTTATTAGACGCATTCACGTCAAAAATAAGAACGAGTCATTCTGTACTCGCCAGAGATGCATAACATCTAACCTCGGAAACGATCAAATTCATGTGTTCTCATTTTGCAAACACAGTGATAATACGAAACTCGTACACGAAATTTAACGCAGAATTAATTAAAATAATGCGTAAACGTGGTAAATGTACGTAAATTGTTTTTTTCAACCAATTTATTGACGCGAATCACGCATAGTTTTCGCACCCGCCGCTAGAATTCGCTGGCGAGGCAGCTACGTCGATATCGAATCATTTGAGTTGCAGAGTGAAAGTTTGAACTATCTAACGAACCGGCTCCCATAAATGCGACAACACTCGAAGAAATACTAAACCCCGGTATTGGATCTGATTTTGGACCAGGGAATTTTTTTTAAATGCTGCCCATTTTGCAAACTTTAGTTCACGTTATCCGTCACAGATTGCAGAACCATGGTTATTAATTTCCGTTCCAGTGTAATTCTGTTACATTCACGAAATTTATCCTTCCAAATATCGTATACCTAGGGCTAAGATATTACCTACACATAAAAAATAACACTAGTAAGCGATATTTCATACATTTACTCGATTTAAGAGTTTTGAAATGTCACTCACTTAACGTAGACGTGCGGAAAACTATTCCTCGTAAATAAAGTGTAAATAGTATTATTTCACTATTATAATACTTTGAAAATGATTTTACGAAATATTTATGTCACGGACCTTATCCCACCAAACTATTATTTTCAGATACGATAACCTAGACTTGCAAAACTTATCGGTACTGAAAATAAAAGAACTTTGTTTGTAAGTAATTTATTTATGTAACACACCTTACCTTACCTAACCTACATAATACGTTTTTAGCGTAAAAAAGTGAGTAAGACATGGAAATGTGTAGATGCATGAGCGCGGACTGTTCGGGCGTCTGGCTCGGAGTGGGGGGACTGCTGGCTCCACGACCTCCGTGGGCCATCGAGGAGGGCTGGGGGCCGACGGGTCGTTACCACAACGCCGAAATACCATAACGCCGAATGTCAAAATTGACCACAACGCCGAAATACCATAACGCCGAATGTCAAAATTGACCACAACGCCGAATGTCAAAATTGACCACAACGCCGAATGTCAAAATTGACCACAACGCCGAATGTCAAAATTGACCACAACGCCGACAGCTTGCGAAAACTGCTGTGTAACACAACGCCGAAATAACAACTGAATGAATTTGTGTGTGTTTCTTAAATGTACCTTAACGCCGAAATACCACAATCAAACCTAACCTAGCGTAATATAACCTAACCTAACTTAACCTAGCCTATCCTACCTAGCCTAACCTAACCTAGCCTAACCTAACCTAGCCTAACATTACCTAGTTTAACCTAACTAGTCTAACCTAGCCTAGTCTAACCTAACCTAGTCTAAGCTAACCTAGTCTAACCTTTGTGGCAGTCCTGCAATGACATAGTGTATTTCGGCGTTGTGGTGCGTCCCCGGGGCGCCGACGTGAGGCGCGAGTGTCGCGGTGGTCGGTAACAGTGCGCCGCTGACGGCTGACGGCTGACGGCTGACGGCTGACGGCTGACGGCGTCCACAGCGGGCGGACTGTCTCAGCCTTCTACCTCGAGGAGCGGCGGGTAAGGGACGTGAATATGCTCTCTCATGATTCTGATGTTGATGTGGAGTCAGTCGAGCCAGTGGTTGTGAAGATGGGCCCAGTTTGTCGCGGTTTGAGGTCGACATTTTTTTTCTTCCGTCAGCCGCCGAACTCTCAAGGAAGAGACCCGTGGGGCAATGGAAGAAAGGATGATAGATTTAGTCCGCAACGGATAAATAAAAAAAAATAATTCCAATAGTCTTCAAGGCCACTTTAAGCAAGAAAGCCAAAAAGACATAAACTTTGTGTGCCATCTTGGATTTTAATAGCTCACTTTATATCTTAATATCACAGATAATGGACTAGTTACTACACCTTGAGTCTATAAATGTTCACCTGCGATCACGAAGTTATAAACTGTGTCCTAAGACAAACAAACGTCGATTAGTCGAATTGGTCATAACGTACGCACGAAAACAAAATATTAAAAATAATTGTCAATAATTCTGAAAAAAATTTAGTAAAACCGAAATTTCCTTTTAGTGATTTGAATAAATATTACTATATAAGTTTTCCCTTTTCCTTTTGATTTAAGCTCGTTCCATTTTAAATTTCAAGGATTGTGACACACGCCTGTACTTCCATTTGCTAGCTAACTAGAAACTTGAGTTAGGCTTGCCACCTAAACTTATTATGGAAATGTTGATGTAAACTTGATAAAGCTCGCAGGCTGGTTATAGAAAGCTTATCGAGTGGATTTGACATCTTGAATAGAACTTCTTTCAACTTTGAATGTTTGTCGTGACACGTTTTTTGCTATTGCACCGTTACTGTCCCAGCTACTTAAAATTAATCATTAACTATTATTACATTGTAGTTCTTAAAGATATACTAGTGATCCTAATATCGTTTTTAATTGTGAATGCTAAAAAATCTAAAAAACTATATAATTTTGTATTAATTTGTATTAAAAATATGACACCAAAAATGCCAAAACAATTCTGTTGCCCCGATTGATTCCAAAGTTCACAGGATCACCCGCTGGGCTAATCTAAAGATTGCCTGAAAATTTCATAAAATTCGGTCCAGCCGTTTTGGAGTCCATAGGAACATATATACACACATCGATTTATATATATTTATATATATATAAATGATGGGAGAGCCTATGCTCGAAAACTGTGTAGTAAAACATGTGGCATTAATGTAGAACTGCTTATACGTAAACTCACTTTTGTTGCAGGGCGATGTATTTACACAAACACGTGTGTCATTGTTTACATCAGGTGTTTCTTTGATCGTGTTGTTAGGAGATCATGAGTCAATGATGGCCCCTTGCGCAGTAGGCAGGGAACAGTCTACGCCGGTACTAGTCTATGGTTTAAGAACAGTAGGGGCGGGGACTGGAGCTGTCTTGGGACAAGGAAGACAGCTTGTCGCCGCTCACCGTTCAGAATGGCGACAACGAAGTGGGTGGGTTAAGAAGGAAGGGGGGAAGGTGGAATCCGCACACAGACCTACGACCCAACGTCGTTCCCGAAACAAGAGTGCTTTTTCCGAAATAGCCGCGAAGTGTCGCCTGGCGCGGAATCAAAACATTTTACGAGCCTTCCTACTACCATGAGAATAGCACGGCGAGAAGCTACTCCTCTGGACGATCCTCCAAGACACGCTACTTTGCGTGACCTCTTCAGTAGACAATGCGCTCGGCGAGCAAAGCAACTCCTCTAAACATTTTTTATAAGAAAAAAAATAGTTTGTCGTCGCTGAGCGTGTCTACTACACGTTTTGTAAATACTGTTTTTTCCTTATTAATTAAATTAATAATTACATGCACCGAAAGACATAATTGTATAATGTTGCTTTTAAAATGTATTTTTATGTGAGAAAATGAAGCTATTGAATTTACTATAAAAGCCAGTGTTTAAGAATTATTTAGGACCTGAAACAGAACAGTGCACGGAGCGTGCAGTCAAGGACCTAGTATTGTCATTTTCATTAAGGCTCGCACATTTAATAACAAGTAACAAAGCGAAGGAATCACGATGCAAAAAGTGAAGAAGTCAACGCAGGACTATCATTTCGTTTCAACTCGTAAACGTATTTCTGATTAGCATACAATGCCGTTATGCGACAATTCAAGGGCATATTCCCAGAAAACATATTTAATGTGACATCAAAAATAAATGCGTGTAATAGGCCAGACAAATTTCAAAGTGGCATTAATGCCAAAAACAAGCACTGTGGCAGACCATTCACACGCGGAACAAAATACGAAACCTACGAACATACTCGACGAATTAAACAGAACCCTTGATGTAGGCTTTTGGACATACGCCATTGCTAGCAATGGCGTTATGTCCAAATGCCTACATCAAGTCATGCACTCCCATTGCACAAATCTTTCAAAAATAATATACAGAACCCACTTTAATAAATCACACTACGAGTGCACCTGCACAAAATGTGGACACAATTCCACGAAAAAATAATAATATGGCCATCCACATAGCAGACATTTCAACAAGCACTTAAATAGTATAATAAATCAAAATACTAGAAACGCATGACAACAAATACGTGGTATATTGCACGAACCACAATAGGGCGGGTGCAAACAAGACAACATAATTCAAATATAAAAGGCGACTAAGATAGAATTTAAACAAATAAAGAATATTGACGAAGGGTGCAAAAAGACAAACACTGACATGGTGCACAAGACTCACCTTAGATAGGCATGGTTAAAAGAAAATACTCACAGTCACCATAATACAAACTAAACTTACAAAATTTCCAATACTTATAGGCGGCGGTCGAAATAACACACCAACACTGAAGTACTGGCAATGATATGAATTCACAGTGCAGCCACCTTGCACTACACGCTGAGAACGTTATTCAGATCAAACACAGAGAACCATGCACTGACCCTAACGGCCTTTACATTTTTGAAAGGAACAACATGGCTGCGGAAAATTACGAATAACGTAGCAGAACAGGAACACAAGTTAATTCAGGAAATTAAGCTAGCCGAATCAGACCAGGACGACAGTGACATTAGGTTGTATGAACATCAAACCATAACGGCGCATGCGCCGAACAGTAAACACGTGTTGGGGAGGGGAATTCAGGGTGGACAGGTGGATATGGAGCAGCGGAGGGATATGCAGCGCGCGGAGTTCAAAGTTTCGGTGACGTCACCACCGCACAGTGACAGTTCAAAGTAGGCGAGCTATTTGAGCATTGAGTTTAAGTGGTGAAGTCGAAGGTCTTTGGCTCGATAACAATTTCCACAAAGACTCAATTTATAAACACCGAGTTGGAACCAACGTGCACTTTAATTTTTTTTTTGTAAATGGAATAGAAATATCCATGCAATATTGTTTTTGGTAATAGTCTAAATTAAACTGTTGTAATGTAACATTGAAACTGGGACATTCATTTATGGACACCCTAAATTAATACTAGCTCGCAGTTATCTTCGATGACAATTTCATCATTGCTTAGTTATAGTTAGCAAGTGAGCAATGAGGTTCGAGAAGGAAAGTTGAAGCGCTTTCCCCGGTGTCAGACACGAGGACAGAGGCAAGCTCTCTTCCCTTGAGGCGGTTAGCACGGCGACAGTCAATTCGCAAGCGAGGGAACAAGAGGCTTTGTGTGGTTGCAGCCCGAGCGAGGTCATCCAGCAACGTCCGCCACGCTTCCTACATGTAATGCCCCTCCTTCACCCACTCCTTGTGAAACAGGAGTCATTATTCTGATCAGTCGTGAACTACTGTGAGGAACAGCCTCAGAATTTAGTGGGTCAGTTTATGAACCAGGCAAGAACTCAAAATGTTCAGCAACCACTTGTCAGACTACCAGTCCATAAACTACGCAAGGCGCAGTAACGCAACGCAAGTATTGTTCAACTTCCAACTTTCTTGCGTTTTCTTTGCGTTTCCGACTGCCACACTGGAAGAAATTTTTTTCCCGAAAACGTAGAATTTTGTGTGCATGCGATGTTCTGTTTAATATAAAGTACCTGGGTGACCGAGTTTCACTCGTCTTATATTTTTTTTTTGTAAAACCGTGGTTTTTTCAGGGAAGACACATATTTAGATAAACTTGAAAATTTCCTTTTACAAGAAAAATAAAAAAAGTTTACAATGTAGGGAAACCATTAGTCTCTAAAATTTATAATTAAGAGCAGTGCATATTTTATAAGTATAAATAATTTTACTATAGACGTTAACTATCAACTAATTTTGGCATTGAATGACGGTACATACAGAGTTCTATGAGATTTTTAGCTTGAACAATTTGACATCTGCGTTTGCAGTGATACACATTTTGACAATTTTTTTATGTGCTTTTCATTTATCCTCAGAAATTTCGACATTCACTGTGACTAACGAAACAGTTAACATGTAATTAATTGGCGCCACATTAAAAGTACTGCATCAGAAGATGAGTGTATGCTGGTGGAATCATGTTAAGTGAGTGATAAATAATGCATAATACTGCCAGACATTGAAATCAAACAATTCTTTAATAGTAATATAGTTTTTGAAGTGACAACGTCTAATAAATCGATGAAAGCCGGCTGCATGCACGAAAAAGCGTCCCGTTAAAAGCATTGTCCCGTTACGCCGTGTCCCGTTACGCTCATTGTACGCTTGCGCCGCATCTATCTCTCTTCCACTCGATTGGAACAACCATCGATTTGACTTTTTCGAGGCACATTAAACTTGAAACACTCCCATTCGTTTCCTACTTTTCCTATCATCGTCCTATCCTTAACAGAATAACACAGATTGGAAGAAGTTAAATAGCAAACATGTATAAAAGATATAGTTAAAATAATCTCTCCGTTAAAGTAATAAACATATTTGAAATAATGAGTGCAAATAAAAGTAAATTTATCAATTATATTGTAGATTTCATTTCACTCCTTCTTTGTATCCATACAAAATCGTGATAATTCAATAAAAATGATTCAATTTTTTTTCATAAAAGTATGCAATCATTTCACCAATGTTTTGTTATGACGTTGTCACGTTAAACTATCGTCCGTAAACCAACTTTACAGACAACCAATTTTTTTTTTAATAGTGATATTGTCCGACTGCCGCGGAGTGCGGGGAGAAATGGACCCTCCAGGGAAAGTCCCCGCGGCAGGCACGGAGCCCGCCAGTCTGGAGACCTGGCCGCCGGGAGGGCTGGAGAACACAGGGGTCATCGCCTCGGGGGATGGACACTCGTGACGTCACACGGGGCGTCTGTGTGTCCGCCCCCGCCTCCGAGCACAGGAGGGAGTCTGTGCCCAGCGGCGGCACTGGGGCGACTGTTCGACTGCCGCCGAGGAGTCCCTCTGGTAGCGACACCAGCGAGGTGACCCGCCAGAGAGAGTCGGTAGCGAGTCGGGGCGACAGTAGCGCCAGTAGCGCCAGTAGCGCCAGTAGCGCCAGTAGCGCCAGTAGCGCCAGTAGCGCCAGTAGCGCCAGTAGCGCCAGTAGCGCCAGTAGCGACAGTAGCGACAGTAGCGCCAGTAGCGCCAGTAGCGACAGTCCGGGCCGATGTGCTGAGGGCGCGGCGTGGGCGAGTGGCGAGGCAGGGGTCGTTACCACAACGCCGAACGTACAATAACGCCGAATACCATAACGCCCAATGCCAAATTGACCGCAACGCCGACAGCTAGAAAACTGCTGTTTACCACAACGCCGAAATACAGTAACGCCGAAAAATGTACCACAACCTAACCTAACCTAGGCTAGCCTAACCTAGCATAACCTAACCTAACCTTTGTGGCAGTGCTGCAATGACATTTTTCGGCGTTAATGTATTTCGGCGTTGTGGTAGTTCGGCATTGTGGTACACAGCAGTTTTATAGCTGTCGGCGTTGTAGTCAATTTGGCATTCGGCGTTATGGTTTTCGGCGTTAATGTATTTCGGCGTTGTGGTAGTTCGGCATTGTGGTACACAGCAGTTTTATAGCTGTCGGCGTTGAAGTCAATTTGGCATTCGTCGTTATGGTTTTCGGCGTTAATGTATTTCGGCGTTGTGGTAGTTCGGCATTGTGGTACACAGCAGTTTTATAGCTGTCGGCGTTGTAGTCAATTTGGCATTCGTCGTTATGGTTTTCGGCGTTATTGTACGTTCGACGTTGTGGTATTTCGGCGTTGTGGTAGCGATCCCGTGCGGCAGTCGCCGAGGACTGTGGTGAGCGGACAGGGACCGGCAGAGGAGCGAACCACTCTCGAGCCAGGCTCCAGTCTGCAGGCTGATGCGTGACTGATTGCCGTCAGACTGTTTTCACAGACGCAGAGATTAGACTGAGATTTTTCTTGATTAGATTCAAGCTGTGGTTATTAGTATACTAATTAATAAAAAAATGTATAAAAAATTATTTGGCCTATAATTACGAACCTGTTTTCCCCAACATATTCGTAATATATTTAATGTTTCTGGGATTTATGTATAATTGCTTGAACCTCATATTAATTATATGGGCTTTATATTGCGATTAAAAGCTGTGTTTTAAGTAATAAAATAGAGTATAAATAGATTGTGTGGATTATTACACGTTTGGATTAACCAGTGTTTTCTTTACTTGAGATCACCGCGGGACACATGCATGACACCAAACATAATTTATTTATAATATTATAGCAATAACAAGTTTATTTCGTATGTTTTATATTATGTCATCTTTATTTCGGACCCACCAAAGGTCATTAAAAGCGATTGTGTGTTTCATCCGGTTGTGACTCGCCGAACTTCGTCGAAGCCAGCCGAGGTTTGACGAAGCTAGCCGAAGTCGATCAGCACGTTACTATTAGTTCGCGAAAATTGAGAGGACCGCTTAAGTGGAACTCTATAATAACTGTTATCACCTTGTGAGCTGCTTTGTAATACTTTATACAAGCGATTAGGGCCTTTCACAAAACTGCCAGTGTGCGGCTTGTGAGCTCACTTCTACTGTAGTGTTCACCAGGGACCAGGTTTCACCACGGTGCTTGTACCATTTAGAAGCCTCGTGTACCATCAGTCATGGGAAATACACCGTGCTATGCACAAATGTATCATTTCTTGACTACAACGAAAATAAATAGTGAATGCTCTTTCCTACTTGTAAACGAAGACTGGGGAAACCAGACATTTAAACATCACGCTGTTTTTATAATACAATTTTTTTTATGTCCAATCGTTAAACATAACGTAAATGACATCCCGGTGTTGAAATAAAATAAAATGGCTGCATTTTTAACTGTGCTAGTTTTATACATTTTTCCTCTCACATTTGATAATACTGGTCTACCTATTTATTTATATTCCTTTTATTCAAGTAGGCAACATAAATTAAATTTTGTGAAGAAGAGAAACCGTAACAAAAAAATTGGAGGTGCCATATTGGTTTTAAACAATTTTTACGCCAAAATAATTATTTAAATTTTTGTTACTAAAAAAAATGCATTGGTAAAGGAAGAATTTACATATAAAATATTTTCAAAGGCCATGAGTATTGTATAATGACAGAATTATTACAATTAGTTTAGTCATTTAAAAAAATGAATATAATACTAAACGGCAGTGACTTCAAAGAAGGAAACTATTTGTAGCAGATAGTTGTTTGTTAACTACAGGTATTACGATATATCATGGGCGTAGATCTCGTGGTGGCCAGGCGCCCCCCTACACCCCCCCCTCTCCAAGCAGTAATTAAGAAGCTTCTCACTGAATGGGCCAAAATATGGGCAGTAGACAACATACGGGGGAGCTGAATTGTTGCCCCTTGGATGGGCAGCCCTTCAGGATTTTTCTGACAGTGGATAGTTTAGTTTAGTTTCGGTTAGGTTAGGTTAGGTTAGGTCACTTTACAAACATTACATTCGTACATACGTACATTCGTTGAAACCAAATAGGGCCATTCCGTTCCTGCCCATCCCATGTCGCGCTTGCGGTGTTGCCGGGGCCTTGGCCCGCGGCCTTGGGCCCCCTGGGGGGGGGGGGCGACCTCGCGGCTCGTTAGCGCCCCTGCTGCACCCCAGACGTCTGGCGTCCCTGGCGCGACCCCTCGCGTCTGCGTCACACACACACACACACACACACACACACACACACACACATACACACACTCACCTGGCGGACAGCTTCTGGGAATGTACTAGCAAACATTTCGTGACCTAAGTCTTTTGCAGTGAAATAAAAAAAAAATATTAATTATTTTGACTGTGGTTAAAAACGTGGCAAATTTAACCGTAGATTATTTTGCTGAATTACAGAAAGACAGCCGAAAAAATATTTTTGCTCTACCTCTTAAATTAAATTATAATTACATAAAGTTCGCTGGTACCCTGCTATTTTACATGTTCTGTTCTTTACAATATACAGCTTTTTTTTACCGTTTATGTCATTTTATTCTGGAATTTTGTATAAATCATAAAAATCATAATTTTTTATACATTCATCCACACAGCGCAGCAGTATTACTGTAGTAAATAGACGGTATGGGATTTTTTACCTATTAAAAAATCCCAAAAGGCAATAAAATAACTACTAAAAATGTGGAAATCTCGTTAAAATAAAAAAAACAAATATTTTTACTCAATTTATATCTTGTAACTGAGGATCAATAATACATATTGTGTCGATAATTTCAAAATGATTCCTGGAGAATTTTTGTTTGCACTTTACCGTCATTTCATTGTAATATTTTTATACAGGAAAACAATTATATTGCGTTTAAATGAACTATAACATTTTTTTGAGTACACTTACGAATGGTGTTTTCTGATTCGTCTATTATCTGGCCGGACCCGTGATGCAGTGAGGGTTAAAAAGACGTGATCTGCGTTGTTCGAGGTTATAACGGACTCCGAACAAATGGGTGCTCGTAAGTAGAGCCATGCTGTGAGTTGGGCTAAAACTGTGACTACACAATAGCGTCAGGCTGGTACGCTGTCTGCGTTAATCACGTTGTTAGGTTGAGTAACCGTACATCGGATTTTCCCACAAGAGAACATACCAAGGGTCACGCATAATACCTGCATACACACACAAGCATGACTGTTAACATGAATTAAAAGTATATGTTTAGAGGAAAAAATTGGCTACCTTATTGAAACACATTGCAATACAAAGTTAATTTCATAAATTACTAACTGAAGTACCCGACGTTGCTTCTGGTAAACACAACATAATATAAGGAACATCAATATCGAGTTTCAAGTCTATAGGTCATGCACTTGTTGAACAGGAAATTTTGATTTTATAGTTCCATTTATTGCACAATCTTGGTACATCAAAGTTACGCATCAGAAAAACCGGGACGCCAATCTTCAGCTTCATTTTTTTTGGGAAGACAGGTAACCCCTAGGCAAAACGTGACGGACGCACCAAACGATAGAGCGTTATTAATGCAAGGAAAGCAACGCCATCTATTGACGACTTTATAAACTAAACTGTGTTTAGCGCCTTTAGCTCACTATCAGCCGCGAGCTTCACAAAGCGGATAGGTTTCGCCAAGAAGGATAGGCAGTTGCCAGACCTTAACTGTACGACCGTGTGGCGGACACAGAGACATGAAACAAACTCACTGAGTGTCTATGACCTACCTCTTATTATTTTCTGTTATAAAACTGAATTTACCTATTTTACACTCCCTTAGGGCTGAAATTTTATAATTATATGTATTCTGTGTCACTCTTCCGCCCATAAACTATATATATATATGCAAAAAATGTCTATTAGTTTCTCCATTGCTGAATAGGACAAACAGGCAAACACACTTTCGTATTTATAATATTTGTAGGGATAAATACACAGTCTGTAGGGTACACTGGGTACGGCAGTGACAGTCGTTATAACCGCGACACTATACGGAATATGGCGAAGAGTATATGGGAAAAGAGGCGCGGCGTGCAAGTCTGAACAAGTTTCCTAGGATTACGTAAGTCAGCGCGCGACATTAACCTAAGCAGGAGCCTACATTGCTTTTCAACAGTCAAAAGTAAGTGTCTTTGATTAATTTTAATAATTACTGTTTTTATATACGTATTTTTTCTTGTTATAATTTGAACATTAGTAGTTAACTACGAGTGATTACTTTTTATGTAGATTGTTTGGTTGATTCATGGCGTTTTTTTTTTTTGTTTTAGATATTGTGCGTAGGGTACGGTTGTGACAAATTTTGTGGGTACGGTTGTGACATATATTTATTATTTTTTTTCTTTTAGATGTCCAGAACACGAAGAAAAAAAAACGTTTGAAGACTAAGCAGGTAAAGAAAAATGTAACTGAACTAAAACGAAATAATTAGGGGAAAGGAAAAGGAAAAACCAATGCCAAGAAAAGAAAGACTTCACAATCGTCATCCGATGAAGAAGACTATTTCTGTCTAGTTTGTGTAGGCGCATATTCTGAAAGTAGGAATGGCAAAAATGGATCAAGTGCCAAGGAACATGTGGACTCTGGTCCCACGTAGAGTGCGCAGGTAATAGTCACCATTATATTTGTCGCAACTGTGATGATGAATCTGACTAGATCTCAGTTTAGAAACATTTATTATTTTATTTTATCATTATTATTTTAAACTATTATTATTTAAATTATAGTAGAACTTTTTACAGTCACCTACAGTAAATTTAAGTTTAGTTGACGTTCTGACTGATTCTAAGAAGACTGTCACAATAAGAGTTGTTACAGTGCCTTATTAAATTTTTGAACAAAAGTGATGTCAGATTTTAGTTCACTTGCTATATGAATGTTAACTTTGTTTAGAAGAAGTTTATGTTTTATTATGGTACATATTTCTAACAATAAAAGTTACTATAAACCATTTTGCTGTATGTTTATGCCTGTCACTACCGACCCCAACCACTGTCACAACCGTCCTTGGGGTGTGGTCGGTTGTGACACTTTCCTTTTTTTTGTTTATTTCATCCTATGACTAATACAGCCAATTTAAGGTCAATATATTAGTATTTTTACGTAGACAAATAAACAAATTACAATGCGTGTTACTTTTTTCCCATCTAACTGATAAATTAACCGAATTATTGGCGAACAAACCAAAATTGTCACAACTGTACCCAGTCTACCCTACATAAAAATAGCATTAAATAAGAATTGGTAATATTTAAAAAAAAATTGGTATTATTTCACGCAATTTTAAAAATTAGAATTTAAAAAAATTGTTGGTTTTATAAACTAGTTTTTTTAAAACTGGTTTACCAAATTTTTTGTAACGTTGTTAGTAAAATTTTGTTACATTTTTCAGCATGCTAGAAACGCACCTTCCAAAATAACGGATCATCTTCGTACTTGTCTCAAATGGGATACACACCCGAGGTTCACAATGATAATAGCACGGCACGGCAGCGTGTGGAGAGACCACTCAGCTGGCTGCGGAGACCACTCAGCTGGCTGTGGCGTGTCAGCGGCGCGGTGACTGTGGCGGACTCGAACCCACGACCCCCGGGACGGAGCGCGCTGACACCCTCCGCCCTCTGCCGAGCGCTACTGCAAGCTCCCAGCTATATTTTGAATGTTGATGTATTTAAAGACATTTGTTTCAATGTTGTAATTTGAATTTTTATTTTACAATATTTGATCTTACGACAGAGCAGTGACTAATTAAGACAGATGAAAATTTACTTTCATGCCTTACCCTAGACGTAAATCCTTTAAGCCCTACCTCTCGCAATAAAAGCCGGTATGCATTCAACTACGTCACGTAGATCAGCAAGCTTATTTCTCATGGCAGCGTTTCTTATCTCCATGGTTCACAAACAGCGATGAAGATGATTTTTATAAACTATATATTCTTTTCGATTTGTCACTCGGACAAGTGGTCCTTCGAACAAAAGGAGCTCGGACAAGTGGTCATTCGGAGAAGTGGACACTCGGACAAATGGTATACACCCGCACAGCTCGAGGCGGCGTCTCTCGCGCCACCTTCATTCATTTATTTGAAGTGGAACTTCTTTTGTGCGCGATGAGAGTAACATTTCAAGGCCGAATTTTAATGCAACTTTTATTTTTGTGGAACTTTGTTGTGAAACGTTTCTGACGCGAAAAGGACAGGCATAAGGTACTTGGACAAAAAAAGGTACAAAAAGAGACCGGGCTCGTTTTCGTTCTCCTCTTTGTGCGATGATTCGTCCCCAATAAAAAAAAAACAAAAATGAGAAATGAACGTAAGAATTAGACAGAGACTGTGCTCAGGCACTTGTTTCAGGAAATAGATATAGGTATCCTATATAGTAAGTAAGCTGTGAATGCTTTGAATATTATATTTTCTACCAGCGCGCTCGCGTTCCTACTTGTTCAACCAGCAGCGTAGAGAGGGCTGTTGAGACAGTCCCTGCATTTCCCGCATAGACAGCGCTACCTGCTATGAATTTTACATTTCGTTCAGAGATTTGGCGTGTTCCAAATGGCAGAATTGTGTGAAGAAACAGTAATACGCACAGTTTTCTTTTATGGTATGAGAATGTCAACAGTGAGTAATATTTGTTGTTAATTAATTATTATTAGATAAATTTTCTTCTTTTTCTCTTTCACTCTCTCTCTCTCTCTCTCTCTCTCTCTGCCGTTTTACCTTTTACAATATATTTACGCGTCGTGGTCTGAATGGCCAAATAAGTTTCACTTCCATCAAGTGTACTGAGTTACACACGCTCTTTTGTTTTTCCATTTTCTCATCATTACTATTACTTAAGGGCTATTCCTGAAATTTTAACATTTTATTGTTCTGTCTCTTATATTTCCAACAAATATAAGTAACAAGTCGTGCAATTGATGATCACTTACGCTTGTTGCACGACTTTTTACACCCATGATTATACTTTTAAGTAAATATGTATTTTTAAAACATACATGATAGAAGAACAAATCCAAGGGAGGTATTGTGAGAAAATTTTGTAAATAGCCGTCGTATTATAGAAAAAACGTTAAAAATATAAAAAAAGCCAATATGACTGGTGAGACAGAAGGCGCGGTCTTACAAGTTGTGTTGGTTATTCATTTTCATTTTATCTCCATTACGTGAGAGCTCTTCCTGTGGCTACATCAAGAGTTGTAAAATAACGTCAAGCAGATATCTGGCGAGATTATGTGTGACTAAGCGACGGATGCAAGAGGGCCACCGCAGTAAATGCACGTCAGAGCGCGCCTCGACACAGCAGCCAGCGGCCCGTGTATTCCTGGAAGACGCGGCTATAAGGGGGTGGAGCGGAGGGAGACGGGAGTAAACGCTACACGAGCGGGGCGATAAACTTGGACCTCGCCGGCTCAAACTCCGCGCCCGCGGAAGACTGCCCTACTTCCACTTTCTCTGTCCCCCGGCCTGAGATACGTACGGCCCATCCCAACAGTCATTCATCTGTCAGCCAGCTCAGCGATTCTTGGACCACACCGACTGAGGCTACGGAAACAGAGAAGCAACTAAACATACAGGCCAGTGTCTCGCTGCTGCTTCATCGCAAGTAGCGCTGGAGACACGGTGCTTGAAGTCACTCACACCCAGTATACGACCACGACTGTGTTGTAAAGCGTGTGGCTTGGGGTGTGTTTGCTCTCGATTGCACTCTCGTTACTCACGTCACACGAACCTGGAACCTTAGAGATAATAATACGATCTGACAGTGGAAGAGCAGGGGTCTAAGTATCCAAGTTGATCTACAAGCCAGAGATGATTTTACTTTTTTTTTCCTACTCTAACTTATTGTAAGTGTATTGGGTTGAGAGAGGACTGGGTTAAGGAAGACTCTAAGAAGCCTATACGCCTTATCATGCGGGGTTTCAACCATGCAGGAAGGGTCGCATGTATCGTGTGCTCTAATTGGGGATTGGCCATGACCAACTCCCATATCTTAACTAGACTATAACTAGGTAAAGCCTGCACAGACACAGACACAGGGAAAACCCTGGGCACAGCCATGCGGGGTGCAACACGCCATGCAGTAAGAGTGCAGGTCAAGTGCGGGGCAAAGAGGATGGCTCAGGAGAAGAGTGGGGTCGGGCAGGCAAGTATCTACCACGCATTGTTTAGATGCTTGGACACGTGGTCCTCATTAGATCTGCATCCGCATCTGGATCTGGTATGACTAGTTGCGACGGAACTTCCATCACCCGCCCGGCTGCCAGTTAGCTCTGGAAACTTATTGATAAAGAAAAAATATTAGAGGATAAGTGCCGAAATTAACGCCGTGGTGGAGGGGCTATAACTCGAGAAGGGGGAGAAAGACTGGAGGCTGGTCGCCTCCATCACTTGTCCCCCGTACGAGGCAGTCATGCCAGTCCAGTTTTAAAACGTTTTGAATGCGAGTTGCAGTCGATGATTCACGCGTACAAGTAGAGGCTACTGAAGCTACAACATTTATGCTGCCACTATGAAACAGATTAAAGAGTTAATTAATTAGGGCCTAACCGTATATGTCTACATCGCAGTCATTACAGACGAAAAGGGGCGATGGGTTGAGACGGGAGATACTTACCCCGAGAAAACCACCGGCTTATGGCAACATCGGAAACTTTTCCTCTGCTTTAGAAAAAGTCCAAGTTGGACCCCACCCGGAACTTGAAACCAGTTTGCCGTGGTGAGAGGCGAATGTCTGACCACTCGCCCACTGTGGTTCCAGTGATAAAAAAATAGAAGAAAAAAGATTAGAAAAAAAGATTTTTTTTTACCCGAAAGGTTAAGCGATTAAGACAAGCATATGCTTATCTCAATTTATACCTCGATAGGAACTTTCCATTATTCTCGATCCGAAACTGTCGCTTTATCTCTCATAACCAACGAACAAGTTTGAGTAATTAATCGATTGCGAACGCACTGCACGAGTTCGGTGTATATTTTCTGAGCGAGAATAACTTCTTTGTGCGCTGTGTCTTGGATGCTTCCGTCCAGTCGCCGTGTCCGAAGTAGGCGTGGAATGTGCACACGAGCGAGTGTGAACTTCATGAAGACACAGCTCCGACCAGGCTTCCTGCTTACTGCCTGATCAGGAATCATCAAAACAAGCGTACTTGATGGATCCAGAGTTGCAGGAGACCGTTGTACGGACACAAGGAACGGCAATTATATATCTCAAATGATTATAAAAAACTTTCCTTAGCTTTATATACACAAATATATATGTATGTATTCACACTAAATATGAAGAAGTAATAACCATGACGAATAAGCTACGAGAAATGTTACTAAAAAGTTATTAATAAGTTATTAATTGGAGTTTGTTTTGATCAGTTTTAACCTTTTTAAAATAAGATACTGATTCACAGTAGCTTGAACAAATTCGTATTTATAGTATTGCTGTCGTTACTGTCTTTGAATGTGGAATTAAAGAAACGTATTAACATTTACGCTTAATAAATTAGACTTATACCTAATTGGTAGCGATGTGCAATTTCACAATTTTTTCCCCGGTACCAGACTAGACTCTACACTCATGACCATAAATAAGTTTAAATATTTTTTCTTTTGATTTCCTAGTGTTTTATCTCCTTTCCAGATTGCATACTATTGGCTAATGAAACTTGTGTAATTTTTGCTATTGTTTTGCCACTGAACTCGTGTCAAATTGCCCTAGAGCTGATGATAATAACAAATACACTGAAGACTTATACCGGGAATCTCTATACTGACAAGACACGCGAGAATGTGAAAAAAAAAATCTAGTGGCACGAGGTGTGACTACAAAATATTTTATAGAAAAAAATTATTTAATATATGATTTTATTTGTTGTTCAAACAATTTTTTTTAAAATCGAAACTTTGGAGGTTTATTTTTTTTATTAATCTGTATAAAAATTAAAAATTTATTTTAGAGAAAATAAAGTTAATATAGTTGTCATAATATTAGTACCACATAAATAAGTTGAATACCATAGAGGTAAGAAGTAATAAGTAAATTATTTATCCATGGTTCATACTGGGCATACCGTCATCTAACAGAGTGACGACAAAAATTCAAGTTTTTCACACAAATATTTTGGAGCTGTCCGGTATTAGTCTATAGTGTATTTGATAATACCATTAAAATGTGTAAGGGTATGGATCACTCATCGGTAGAGCCATACATTTTTCGCGAAAATATTTTCAAACCAGCTGTGTGTTAACACTTTGCAGCAATGTCTGTGTTTGGTGGTTGGCTGGGTTTATTTCAGGTACATGTCTAATGCCAGCACACCAATCATAGCCATCCATTGCGGAAGAAAACACTTCCTGAATGGTTCGGCCAAATTTGGAAATTGCAAAGAAACAATCGCTAGCACGGGCATGCCCTTTTTTTCAGTCTAACGTGCGAACAGATGTTTTTTTCGCAAAAAAAAAACACATGCCTCCTGCTCATTGGGTTTCATAAATTTTACATCGAACAGCGAACCAACGAATCTTTAAGTTGCTGCGAAGTGTTTGATGTTGTAGTCGAGACTGAAGGAATTCGTTTTTTTAATTTTTTTTCCTAACCTAACTAAAAACTAAGTGTATTTAGGAGGGGTCCGGGTTAGGGAGGGACCTAAGTGCGTCTCAGGCCGTAGCCTATCACGCCTTAGTCATGCTGGGATTAGCCATGCAGGGAGAGGGTCGCATGCATCATGTGCTAGGAGGGGATTGGCCAGTCATGGCAGCGATTGTTGCCATGACTAACTCCCCTCACTCTTATCTCTAGTCTAGACTACTAGTTAAGATGGGCCCAGGTAAAACCTGCATAGACACAGGGAAAACCCTGGGCACTTTCATGCGGGATGCGAGTTTGCATGCATTAAATGTAGGAAAGTACAGGAGACAGAGGATGGTCTGGATGAAGAGTTGGTCTGAGTAGAAAGAGTCTACCATGCGGGGGTTGGGCACTTGCACTCGAGGTCCGCTTTGCGTGCTCTCGCCTACCGACTATGTCTAAACCCTCCTCCTCCCCCCACACTTCCCCCTCCGCCGTTCCCAGTGACGCGTCAAAGGCCCGCCGGTGTCCTTGGCAGATATTCTCCCACGGCGCGCTCCCAGACATTCCAGCGCCACCAATCACCAGGCAAGGCCCCGTCGATACCAGGAGCCTGTCTGCCCCGGCGACCACTCACACGGTGACAGGGTCTGATGACGTCATCCCTTTGTGTGGTGGCGCGCTCCGTGACGCGACAGAACATCGAGGCACAGGTTACGACAGTACTCACTGTTCATCCAGGTGATCGCACAATGAGGAGGGGGTTGGTGACGCATCCTCCATCCCTCCCTCACCCCAAATTCTAAAAAAAATTCTACTATTCCCACCAACAAATGAAAATAATTTGGGCAAATTGGTTGTAATACCTCTTTTCCTACCCCGAAGTGAAACTGTTGCGTAGGTTCTAAGTTCAGGACCTATACTACTCTAAGTTTGGGGTATTCTTTTTCTATTAGTAAGACACAGGTGATGACGTAAGACGCAGTTCATAACGCAAGACGCTCGTACGTGTTTGGTCAAGCCGAATTGTATCTGATAACCAGTAGCAAATCCGCCCGGTGTTTAAGGGGTCGTGGGTTCGCTTCCAGCATCGTGGTTGAGGGGGGGGGGGATGTTCCAAAATCGCCGCTGTAGTTCCTGGATATCGCTCATAACTTCGCCACTCCCTGCTTTCAACTGTGCGAACCAGCAGTTGGCTTAAAACTTTACCATTTGATGTAAAACATTTTACCTCTCGTTAGACGCCATTTGGTTGGAGTAATTTTGTGAATGAAACAGAAGTCTCTTGGAACGGAAATGTGTAACCACGATGCTGCCATCTGTGGCGG
This sequence comes from Bacillus rossius redtenbacheri, assembly GCF_032445375.1. NCBI lineage: Eukaryota > Metazoa > Arthropoda > Insecta > Phasmatodea > Bacillidae > Bacillus > Bacillus rossius. The sequence continues at coordinate 10,738,781 of NW_026962010.1, read as the reverse complement.
ATGATACGAACCAAAGTTCACAAAGCCAAAAGGAAACTTTTTACTATTGTTACGAACGTGAGCAAGGCCGCGACACGTGCAGGTGCACAGCTGGCTGACATCATGTGGCCGCGCAAAATGAGACGTTCCGTGCGCACCTGTGTCACCGCTTCCCCTCCCTGCAACCTTCAGCTCCCCGCGCGACGCTGTTAGTTCGACATCCGAAACCTGACAGCTGCGGAGTTACGCGAGTTGCCGACACGTGTTTCGAGAGATTTCTGCCGTCGGGTTGGCGCGGAATGACGCGACTGGCCCCAGCCACGCTAGTGATTTCTGGAAAGCGCCTGGGCTGATATAAAAGACGAGGATGCCGGCCTCAGAGTGAGAGTTTAGGCGGGAGCTTTCCCGCGGCGGAGTTTCCGGGGTGATAGTGACGTGGGTGCGGCAGAGTGGCGAAGTCCTTGGACGAAGATTCCAGGGCATGGAGTTAGTCAGTTCAGCGGAGTCGGGAGTTTTCCCGCGGCGTAGTTTCCGGGCGATAGAGCGGCGAAGTCCCTGGACGAAGGTTCCAGGGCAGAGAGTACAGTTCCGGGCGATAGTGTCGCGGGCGCGGCGGAGTTCCGAGCGAAGTTCCGAGCGAGGCGTCGAGTGGGATCTCGGCGAAGGGGAAGTGCGACGGCGGCGGCGGAGTGCGGCGACGGAGTCCTGCAACGGAGGACCACGAGGGGTGCTGCGGCGAGAGTTGCGCCAGAGGTGCGGCCCAGCGAGGTGTGCGGATTGTGAGAAACGAGTGACTGGAGGAAGCAACATTTTTTTTAAGTACAATTTATTAATTGGAATTTTTAGATTATTTGCTAGTTATGTAAATAGTGGCAATAAATAAAACTGTGTGTGTAATAAAATCTTTAATTGGGCTATCCTTTACGAACCTGGTAAATCGTAACAGTATTAACTGTTTAATGAATTTTAGCAAGTTGGGAAGAATTTTTATAAAATTCCTTGTCAAAAATCAGGTCAAAACCAGGGGATTAGTATATTTTTCAAGTGCTTTTCACTTTTATCGGAAAAGTTAGATTATACAGTTTAAAATTTCGGTATGGTGTTCAAATGATTCAAAAGTCGACGTAACTGCTCCGGCAACGAATTCTAGCGGCAGTTGCGGAAACTACGTGCGATTCGCGTTGAGAAATGTAGTTGAAAACACAAATTTGCGTGTATTTATCACGCTAGGCATTATTTCAAATAATTCCACGTTAAATTTGATGTACAAGTTTCGTAATTCAAGTGTATTTGCAACAAGAGAACACACGAATTTACTCGTTACCGAGGTTGGATGTTCCGCATCTCTGGCGAATAATAAAAGATTCGTTCATTTTTTTTGTGTATTATATTTCGGTCTCAGCTTGTCGGGATGCTCTTATAAATTATATCCCGAATTTTAAATGGTACACACTTAAATATTTCAAAGTTATATTTACCGATACACCTGGTTTTAATTGGGTGCAGATATTAATCGCCGAAACATCCGTTTGGCACATTCACGTATCACATTTGTATCAAAATACCTATACTCGCAGATAGCGACGTGTTTATGCTGTCTCTATTTGAACCATCGAGCGGTACAAATGACGACAGTTTGCCAGTTACTGTTTTTGTTCTCGTGGAGTCGTCTACGGCGATCTTCAAGGAGGATGGATTTAGAATATCGCCTTCTTCGATTCAATACCGATCAATACCGAGAGAAGCTCAGTTGAAACTGGGATGGGTTCGAGGCAGATCCGTGCGTGTGTTCGTTGCTCGCGGGCCGCTGCCCAACAAACCATGGCCCAGTGGTCGGAAGTAATTGTATACGACTAATTCTGGTCTAAAAGCTATCCCAAAATACGAAAATGTCCTAAAGAAGATGTTGGGCATGATACATGAAATGCAATGAGGCGACCCACAGAAGAATTCAGAAACAAACTCAGAGAGAAGAGTAATAAGAGTATGTCAAAAGTAACAGGTAAAAGGTACGGTTTCACACTGCAATAGTGAAAAGTTATCAATATACATTTTGTAATTTAAGTTTAAAAAATGTTCGTGTTTATATTTATTATTGAAATATGTAACAATAAACTGTCAATTTTGTTAATGATTACATTAACATTGGCAAATAGATCAACCGAATTTCATACATTGAAATTAATAATTAATGAATTCGTTTTCAGGGGGCTCGGATGAGTATAAGATTAATGGGTTTGCTTTTGAAGTATTGTGGTTTCCAGAGGAAAGGAAAGCCATGAGGAAGAGATTAAACCTAGAGTGATACTTTTATATGCATTTTGCCACGGTGCAGCCCCTTCTTGCACGCAGTAATCGGCTATTTCATCTCTTCGGGAATAAGTGAACCATACGTCGTGCATAAATGAGGCGAGAGGTTTCTCAAACATTTATGCAAAGTAACTGTAGACAGCACAATTAATTCTGCTTTCTGAAGTTTCAAAAAACAAAAGTTCTTAATACTCGAAAAAAAACGCACTTAGAAAACCGAAGGCGTTTTCCTAAACCTGACGAGCTCACTCAACCGAAAGTTGAATATTCTCCTAGAGGATCCTGAAAATAGAGAGAATATCTCCAAGTTATGGCATTATATATTTTCGTATAGTGGAAAAGCACGGTCAGCTACTAAGTAAGAAGGAATTTCCATCTCACATTCAAATAACTTTTCTTGTAATCGTGAACTAAACTTTTTTCTGAAAGAAAATTATTCAGTTCAGAGTTTTTAAAACATAGCTATCTGAAAAAAAACACCCTTGGCATATCACGTGTCAAATATTACAAATATCCTTATTGGCATAGCCTAGAGGTAAGGGTAGATTTCGAAGTACTGATTTATTTTGGAAATATTTTGGAAACTTCTATAAACTTCTGGAAAATTTTAAGAACTTAATGTACATTGCGTATGTACACATGTTCTCCAATATTACAAAAGGTTCGATTAAATATTTGTTCTTTTTCCATGCAGCGAAAATAATACGACTTTTTTTTAACTAAATGTATCCACTATTGAGTAACTTGGAACAAAATTCATAATATATGCAAAATAAGGTTATTTTTCATTTCTTGCACTAATAACGTGGTCATAAATTTTTTTCTTTGCATCAAGGTTGAAGATAATATTAAGGTTGTTTAAAATAAATTCGAAAGAATTTGATTATAAGAAATTATGATTTTTTTTTAAATTTCAACCCCTCTTTTAAGTTATTAATTTGTTTTATCAAAAACTGTTTCAGCCAAAGTTTTAGTTGAAGCTTAGGATTCATACCATTAATTACAACGGATTTGATAGTAAATAATTTAAAAAAGTAATAATAATTTTTTTACTCTTAAACCTTGTTATTTACACCCCTTGTAGTAATGGTTGGATAAAAATTTCTTTTGACAATAGTTTTAGTCAATATTTAAACAGTTAAACCAAAATAAGAATGGATTTAGTAGTGTACGAGGTAGGGAAGTTTTATTTATTTTCTTATTCCAACCCCAGGTTTTGTCAACCCCTTGCAATAATGGTTTGTTTTATCAAAAATTATTACATACAAACGTTTTAGATAAAAAAATATAAAATTTACAAACAATTACAACAGATTTTATAGTGTGCCTAATAAGGGAGTTATGAATTTTTTGTCATTCAACCTCTATTTATTCCACGCCTTGCAGTTATGGTAGGTCATATAAAAAATTATTTCAGACAAAAGTTGTATATATTAATTAAAGGTTATACAATAATTTAAATTAAAATTGATAGTGAAAAAAGTACGGAAATTATGATTTTTTTTTATTTTACTTTTTTTTAACCTCTTGTAGCATAAGTTCATCTTATCAAAAATTGTATTAGACAAAAGTTTTAGATCAGAATTTTAATATTTACAAACAATTTAAATGTGTTTGATTGTGTCCTTGCTAAAAAAAGTTCTGAATTTTTTCATTCAACGCTTGTTTGTTTCACCCCTTGCAGTTATGGTTTGTCTTATAAAAATTGTTTCAAACAAAAGTTTTAGATAATATTAATACGGTTTACAAACAATTGAAACGGATTTAATAGTGTGCATGATAAGGGAGTTGTGATTTTTTAAAAATATTTTAACGCTGTTATTTTCCACCTTTTGCAGAAATTGTTGTTCATATAAAAATATATTCGGACGAAAGTTGTATATAATAATTTTATGTTTTATAATAAAAGGAAATGGATTTAATAGTGTAAAGAGTACGGAATTTATGATTTTTTATTTTAAACTTTTTTTAACCTCTTGCAGCAATGGTTCGTGTTATCAAAAATTGTTTCAGACAAATGTTTTGGATAGAAATTGTAAGATTCACAAACACTAACGAATTCGACGGTGTGCCTAAGAACAGAGTTATGATTTTTTTTTGTCCTCCACACATATTTTTTCCATCCCTTACAGTTATTTTTGGTCGTATCAAAAACGTTTTTAGACAAACGTTTTTGGTATTACTCCTACGAGTTATAAAACGTTCAAACTGATGTGATATTTTCCAAACTATGGGAGTAACAGAGATTTTTTTTTTTCCAAAAAACCTATCCAACCGACCCTTTGGTCGGATATTGCCCATTAACAACTCGACCGAAATTTTCCACAATTAGATTTTATGTATCAATTTGGAAGAAATTTGTGAAAAGAATGCGGCAGTTATCGTGTCCACAAAATTGTGATATATAAATATATATATATAAACATTTTAGTTGACGATGGTTTTGAAGGCTATGTATCATGGACGAAAAACTATATCAAAAATTTTCATGAAGTCGCACACCATGGTAACGGATAAAATATGTAGTATTTCTTCGAAATCTACCTAATTGTAACCAGCGTCCACTAGTACCAATAGCACGGTACTGAAGTTAGATTTATAATTGTGTTAGTCCCTTCAGAATGTATTGGCGCTTGCAGAACGACGTGCTTACCGTAGATGGCCCCAACACAGTGAGGCAGATTCCAAACAGATTCAAGGGACGCGCATATTTCCTTCCAAGCATGGGGAGTCCGGGTAAGCTGTAAAATGTAAATACTAGCACGAACCAATGCATATTAAACATGTCGATAAATATGATAAAGAGAGTGCATCACGTGGCAACAAAATCTACTGTGCAGTGTGTCCTTAACTTGGAGTACTACACCGGCAGTATTTCACGAGGATCATAGGAGATTAAGAATATAAAAAAGGGTCCTTGCATTCATTTTCATTCGAGGCGATTACACTATCAGAGCGTAACGAGAAGTGTGATACCCAGAGAGTAGTGAAATATATTTTAGCTATCAGTTTCTTGCCGAAAACACAGAGGGCAGTAGCAGCGCTCAATTGCATTTTCGCATTATAGCACACTTGCCCACTTTCGCACTAGTGTACTTCCGCACTCGTGTAATTCACACTAATCGCATACTTCTGCACTCAAATACTTGCACACTGGTACACGTGTTACAAATATTTGTGTGTACCCTAAAAAATTTCCTTTCTCTACATCTGTGAAGATTCACTTTTTAACGCGTAAGGTGGTGTGTACGCACACAAATATAATCACCGTTTAAAACACGAGGAAATTATTAGAAATTTTGAGCTACGTATATTAATAGAAGTGTTTTAAAGTATAGATGTGGAAGCTAATGGAGGCAGAAGATGAGAGTTGCTGAAAGGCGGAAGACCGCCTCGCGACTCACGCGCCGCCCAGACCGTGTTGCGAGCGGCACTAAACCCTTAACGAGCACCGACTGCCGAAAAGAGCGCCTGTCGTATAACTGCGCCAGCAAGTCAGGCACCCTCAACAAGCACCGACTGCCGAAAAGAGCGCCTGTCGTATAACTGCGCCAGCAAGTCAGGCACCCTCAACAAGCACCGACTGCCGAAAAGAGCGCCTGTCGTATAACTGCGCCAGCAAGTCAGGCACCCTCAACAAGCACCGACTGCCGAAAAGAGCGCCTGTCGTATAACTGCGCCAGCAAGTCAGGCACCCTCAACAAGCACCGACTGCCGAAAAGAGCGCCTGTCGTATAACTGCGCCAGCAAGTCAGGCACCCTCAACAAGCACCGACTGCCGAAAAGAGCGCCTGTCGTATAACTGCGCCAGCAAGTCAGGCACCCTCAACAAGCACCGACTGCCGAAAAGAGCGCCTGTCGTATAACTGCGCCAGCAAGTCAGGCACCCTCAACAAGCACCGACTGCCGAAAAGAGCGCCTGTCGTATAACTGCGCCAGCAAGTCAGGCCAGTTAAAGTTTGAACGGAGGCTTCAGCGCGCAGCCATAAACATAACGAGCGCTAATAGTCGTAACTGGGGTTTTTACAGATGGGTTGCGTAATCTGTGGCGCGCACCCGGTTCAATTTAAACGCATTTTCATTAATACAATTTGTAGGACATAAGCCATTGCAGTTATACAGTGTCTGTTATGGGAAAAAAAATCATGTTTGCAAAATAAAATTTAAATTTAAAACATAAAACCCACAGAAAACAAGCCTAAGTCAGCTAATGTCAAACAGATAAACCCAAAGATGAACCTGAACAGGTATTATGGACATCACTACGACGTCAGCACAGACGATCACATTCAAACTTTCTGTGGATTCTGTGTTTTAATTTTTATTTCTTATTTTGCATTTATGAAAATTGCCCATGACAAACGGTGCAAAAATGCAATGGCCTACGTCCAAGAAATTGTATTAAATCAAAATTCCCTAATGCCTGAATCATTTAAAGAACGTGTTTTCATTAGTTGAGGTGCCTTAAATTGGCTCGTGAAAGTAATTACTCCCGCAGGCTCCGATGAAAACGAAAACGACCTGATAAACTACCAAACCTCAGCTTTGAACATGATTTTAAATCTAGTAATTTTATGAAAAATTACTGTCCATCTTGTTAAAATTCACTAAACAATTAATATTTACTATAACGTTTTCTTTTGTATTTGTGAACTTTGGTTCCCGCCATCCGCTACAGATGGCAGGACAGTTTTTGTTACACATTTCCGTTCTTGGTGGCATGCACAAATACTTGTACCTATTTAAACTATTGTTGTAGGGGAACATGTATGAATTTGAATATGTTCCAAGTCTGCACTTCACACACATGTAACTAACGCGCGTGGACGACAAAAAGGAAAAGTTACGGGTGTGATGGCTGAGGTGTCACGTTTACGTATAACGTAGCGATAACATGGGATCCCAACCCTCGGTGTGCACCAAGTTATAAGCATCGTGTCGATGCGCGAATGTCTCGGAACCCACTGCGCTGCCATCTTTACGCTTGTGTGCATAGCCGCGCAGCGCAAAACCCTGCCTTTACCTTTACTTTACCGCACCATTTTATCAACTTTATAGTGTTACAGAATCAAGGATACTCATTCTTTGCCACTTTAAAGATGATTTATCAAACGATATACAAAAAATAAGAAAAGAGAATTCGGTGTTATAATTCTGCAAATATAGAAACGTTAATGATATACGTCCCGTCTTATGCCATTTTTTAAATTGTTATCCAGTATTAAACCTTTAGAAGTTACGAATGGTGTAACTTTTACAAAATTAAAAAATATATAAATATATTGCATAATTAGCTGCTAATTTTAAATTTTTAACTTTTTTGGAGTCTACAGTTAAGGAGAATCAAATGCATTAGGTATATCTGAAACCTTTCGGTTTATAAGGTAATACTACTAGCTAGTTCAAGACTCGATTTGAATTTCTTTCAGAAAATTTTATTTAATTTTACCTGGCATTTTAAATTTCTCATTTTTGCGAGAATTTTTCACAGTCAAGCAAAATAAATAATTTTTATCTGAAAGAAAGTCAGGTAACCATATCATGAATTAGCCAGTAACATTGCTTTTAAAATATTTCTTTTAAACCAAAAATGTTAAAATATCTGTAAACTATTTTGTTATTTGGTTATCCTTATTTGTGTACCCCAAAAAACATTCAAATTAACTTTTAGAATTAATTATGCAAAACGTATGTGATATATAGTTATATTTTTAAGTTCTACGTGTTGATCCGTGTTATCATAGAAGTATAGACATAACTTGAACCACAACACTCTCCCTTAACGATTGGCTTCTTAAAGAATAGTTTTAATCTGTAAAATAAGCACGTTAGTTCCAAAACCGACGTAACGCAACGGAGGTATTTTGAGCCCAGGATTGATGAGGCTAAACAACACGATGATAGCCTGTATGAGAGTGATGGATATCAAACGGAAAGGTGTTTTGCCGAAGCTTTTTTATTTTATTTTTCATGAATAAATGGCATGTGTACAGTTCAAGGTTGCAACAAAGGTGAAACAAGCAAGTAGCACAAAACAGAGAAATGATGGCTCGTTGAAAAGATGATTAAAGCAACTATGAAGGAAAAGCTTGTCTGGAATTTTTAAGTGAAAAACATTTGTATCTAATCCAGCTATTACTCTTCGTAGAAAAAAAATAGAAAACAATAAACTAAATCAAACTAGAGAGGTTATGAAGAAAAATTATACTGTTAAAAAATGACAAATTTGTACAACATACCTGGGAGTGAAACAATACATTACATTAAGAAGCAACGAAAATATAAAATTTCTTTTGATTTATAAACAACACAAACTCAACTAATTTTTCTAAACGCCGAAAGTATAAAATACATTTTTTAAACTTATATGAATAAAGAAAATAATACTGTCACAATAAAAATAGAGATCTGATCCAGCTGTCACAATTCAGGCGAAGGGCTTAGGCTACTCGTATGATTATACGAGGTGGTTCAAAAACTCACATTTCAGGAAGTGATTCCTTGTGGATATTAAGGCTGAGTTTATGTGAGCTATTTGGAATCACCCTCAAATCCTAAGGGTAATAATCAACTTTTAAAATCAGTTTTATAAATGGTTTTCATAGAAAAAATCTAAATTTATTTTAAATTAAATCAAGACCACTGAGATATTATTATATTTTTGAAAGTTCATCGTACTATTAACCAATTTTCTATAATACTCCAAATCAACAAAAAAAAAATCAGGAAATCGCATCCTTTTTACTGCATAATAGTGCTGTGTATTCCAATGTTAAGGATATTTTATGCTGTTGGATATAGATTTATAATACAAGGAACAAAATAGTCATTCTAAGCATTTTAAATTTTGCACTTTGTAAATTCATAATTTTATCAACAAAATATGTTTGTTTCAATAAATGTACAAATTTGTTGGAATACCAAAAGTAACAAAGAAGTGTTTCCTTTACTACAAAAGACTCTAACAGTAATGTCGACAAATCAAAAACTATTGAAAGACGCTTGAACCACTTGACCTCAACACCACATACATAGGCAAGGAGCGTCCCTGAATCAGGGTATCGCATGTCTCAAGCTCATGGAGACAAGTCGGTTTGGAGCCCACAATTCCTTGTAAGTCTCGACTTAAAGGATTGTCTATCTGGCGTAGAAGCAAACTGTATTGTGTATGTGACAAAGAGCTGTACGCCATCGCAATGTTTTTTAGTCACGAGAAAAATCTTCATACATTAAAGTTCGATGCCAAGGTACTTTGAAGATATTTAGTGCCTGATAGGCATTAATTTGAATCCCTTAAACATGTACAAAATATGCATTTTCTCATCGCATAGCTGCATGTTACTCCTATCTGAATTCCTAGGAAAATTACTCAAGGGATATGCTTTGAACTACATCAACGTAACTGTAGGATATTGATTTAAAACTTGTCATTTGGAGTCCCAAAGTGTTTGTCTACGTCAACGCATTATTATTATTATGAGTGATGATAAATGATGAATGATGAAGAATATGATAATTGTGATGGCAATGAATTATGATGAATCATTATGGATGATGCATAATTAATATTTATGAATTGTGATGAATGATGACGATGATAATGATTATTGGATGAATTATTATAATAATTATTAATTATGATGAATGTTGAATATGAGAAAATATGATAAAAATTATGATTATGATCGTGGTTATGATGCTAAATGATGCTTGATGCGTGTGCCAGCTTCGAACCTAAGTCTCCGCACTAATAGCTACACATAGTTGGTTATTGCAGCTATGCTAGATACAGCAGATAATATCAATGGAGCAGATATAGGGGATGAGGCGCATTTATAGTGGAAATTACGTATTAAGTGAATATGGTGGATGTAAAGGAAATATCAGATTGAGTGTATGTAGCAGATATATTTAATGTATTGTTAAGTGTCACACTAAAAAAATACCCTTTCGTGACAGCTTTGAATATATATATACTGTATAGAAGTCGCGAGTGGATAGGATTTACTCTACGTTTTTCAGAAGCGTATGATGAGCAGCTTGGGAACTTCACCGCTGCAGTGCGCTGCCGTAACGCCCTGTATCGTATTAGTTGTTATTTACACGTTAGAGCCAGCAGTGTCGCCCGCTGTCATTCCCCGCACCCCCCACCCATCATTCACTGCAGCTCAAGGCCGTTCAACAGGAAGGGGAAGGGGTGTTTGAAGAGTTCGACACTTGTCCGCCAGGGACCACCACGAGTCGATGCCCTAGAGATGGTGGCGATTGCGGCGGTGAATTAACCAACTACCTCAAAACCGTATTAGAAATTTTAACCTGGGCTGGCGACTTCTATACAGTATATATATTCAAAGGTGACAGTCAACACAAGAAGATTAAATAACTAACTTGGCGTGTGTAACCTAGCATTGGCAGTTCCACCTGTCTGGAGATTCAGCTACGCATCGATGTAGGTTTCTGTACTTTGAATACTTTTACACTCGATCCACAAACCTTTCACAATTATCAGTCGAATAAAAACTGCACCTTGCACTGCAAAGAAAATAATGCTGTTGATGGAAAAGCATGAAAAGTTATTTAATATTTATGTTTCTAAGTGTTTTTTGTTAGTGGTCAAAGTTTTAAATATATACACACGAGCCGTATGTCACTTTTAGTTTCTTTTTCGTTCTACAATAATGTTTTCCTCTTCGCAATATTTGATGACAGAATTTGTGACGAAAAATAAAAGGTAAAAAAGCTACCAGGATATATTTTTGCTTGGAAGCAATAATTTGGAATGTGGCAGAATAACGCGTATAAGTATTTCACATGTACAATACTACATAAGCGCATTACGCAACTGTGCAGGACGATAAATCACTGCGTTCAAAAATCCAAACGAAAATCCTACACGTTTATCTTTACCTTTAGACTCTTAACATGTCACTGAGGTGAGTCCAGCCTTTTGGTTATGAACAAGGGGATGCGGGACAGACTGTCAGTCAGATGGGCATATATGTGTGCAGTTTTTAAGTTTAGCTTGTATACATAAATCTGTCACAAAGGATATTTTACGCTGGGTGAATCGATTTACTAACATCATATAAATACATTAAATGCAGAAAAATTTACTCGTAAAATAAAACTATTCCCCCATGAGAGGTTAAAAATGGGGTGGGGGTTACGATGACTGAGTAGTCAGATCAATAACTCCCCACCAGTGTGGTCAAGGTTTGATTACCCTCCCATCACTTCCGAGGGTCAGACCTAAATATAAGTGAAGTGGAAAATGTGGCGGACGTCGGCGTGATTCAGGTTGGTTTTCTCGAGGTGCTCTCTCCTCCTTTACCGCACTTTAATTTCATTCATGCTTCATTTACATATCATCGCAAACTCATATATCATGACAAGACTTCAAGCACAAAATTAAATTCATTCGCTCTGACACTGGACACTGAGAAATGTGAAGCCACTTCTTGTCCGGATGATGGACCTTGCCTTGCTCGTGAGACGCTTGAAAACATTGGTTGAAGTGTAGTGTTTGCGTTGCGAAAAATAACAAAGGACCTTATTTAAAGTAAGGGAATCAATAAATTCATGCTAATTTACTATCTTCAGGCGTCTTCAAACACAGTTTCTGCAATTATTTTAATATTTTAATGTAGAAATTTGGTCACGAGGAGGTAGAAAGCATGGATGTGAGTTATAAGGGAGTTGGCGTGTACAAATGTTTGCCATGTAAATGCTTGAAGTCAAAATTAGAATATCCCCTCATCGCCCCTTTATTATCTGCATAGCAAAATTAGAACATCTAGGAAAGTAAAGTTCCCCTTCGGTTTCCATTTCATATGTGAACTATATATATATCAGTCTGTTTGTGCCTGATGAAGAGAACCGATGCCAGTTCCCGAAACGTTGCAACAGTTGTGTAATAGGTAATTTACTTTGTTCGTCGGTTAGTGTTGTCCATAATATTTGTTTGTCTTCATCGTTGTGTCCATATATTTTTCTGAATAGTCCATGTTTTGTTGTCTGGCTGCATTTACTGTTATTGGTGAAACTGTCGTCGTTGTTAGCCCAGTGTGCTATTACCTATTTTTTGTCATGACCGAATTCCTTCCACAGAATTCTTGAAGCTGTCTGATATTATGGTTTGATAATTTACTGTGTTCGTCTGTGCTATCGTCGTTGTGTTGTCTGTAATACCTGTTCAGATACATAGTCGGGTTTATCTGTTTGACATCAGCTGATTTTGGATTGTTCTCTGCGAGTATATGTTTTCTTGAAATTTTCGTCCATTTCAAACAGTGCAAAACTGCAATTGCGTATGTCCACAAAATTGTATTAAATATAAAATTTCCAATTGCATTAGTAATTGAAAGGACATGGCTGCTAAACAGTTGACTCCACCTCGAGGCCAGACGCCCACTCCGTGCTGGAAGGTGTCTCCAGCCACATCACAGAGTGGGCGAGCCACGAGGGGGCCGACATCCACCCCTGAAGCCGAGGACCCGGTGCCCCCCAGTCGGCGTGCTGGTCTCCCCACACGGTTCCCCGCGGGCTAACTTTAGCGCGCAGGTGTATCGGGAACACATCACTCCGCGGACCGCCTTGTTATGACTCGGGAAGGAGTTCGTGGGGGGATTGGGAAGGGAGGGGGGGGGGGATAAGAAACGTCCTCAGCAGCATGTGCGGGGGGGAAAGGAGGGCGGATCGCTGTGAAAACATGCGGCTGGCGGCGAGAAGGTCAGCCGCGCCGACGGACGCCTCCCAGGTAGGCGGCGCTCTGACCTTGGTCGACTTTGGGCTCGTCCCACGCGCCGCAGCCGGCTCCGGCCCGGAGGCGCGCTCTTGCAACTTTACGCCCTATGTACCTATAGGGACCGGAAACATTCGCGGGTTCAATGACCTGTCAGGATGAACTCCACAGTTCTACGTACAACTCGGTCAAATGTCACCCACTCATTTGGCTGCTGTGTTGTGAGACGTCCCAACGTAGCAGCCTGTGATTCGATAAAGCTTTTGGTCAGGTGTTTCTCATTGGCCCAGAGTCATCCAGGTGAGTTGTGAACCAATAACAGAGGCAACACTGAGGTATAACGATTTGTATTTTAGCCTACCGCGAAATGAATTCGCGAATTCTTCCAGTCTCTACGCGATGTATCGTGCCACATAGACTCACTCAGTGGCAGATTCAAGGGGGAGGGGGTTATGGGGGAAATTCACTCCCAAGGGCCGAACCTTGCAGAAAAAAAGAATGGAATGCTGTTCATTCATATCAACACAAATACATTTGTCATAGGACATACCGGAAATACATTTCGTAACATTAATGAGAAATTTATGCCTTTTTCGAGGAATTTCTCAATATGAAGTTGGCAACACTGCTTTGTACCTGTAATGTTCGTGATATTTTTCACGCTCTAAAAGTAAACAAGCAGCAAGACCGTGGTTCGTGGGTGGCTACATGTAGTCGTTTGGTTATCTACGAGTGAGATCGGCAAAGTTTCTCTGGCAGAAATATTTTTGTCATCTTTTAGCGATTCGATCTCATTCCTTCGCTGCTCCCCAGTTTAATGGGCCAGTCACTAGTGACGAAATAAACGAGTTTTCCCATACTGTGCGTGGTCTGTTTTGGCATGGTTTCCAGTTTTTGTTGGCTTTATCGATTTTCAACTGGCGAGTTATGCTCGTTAAATAACGTGTCGCAATTGTAATTATTTCACCGATGCGACGTAAACTGTTTTGCCATTTGGGTTATTCGGCCAGGGGTAGTGGGTGATATCCAGCTAAAGATAAATGTATTTATACGAGCATTTCTACTAATCTGTGACTCGGCAAGTAGGAACTAACGACTGCTGGTTAGTAAATTAAATTTACGAACTCGGTGTTGTTTGTGTGTCGACCATTTGCTACATGGTGTGGTTGGTCTGATTTCCCCTGAATTTGAAGCTAATAAAATCCTTTTGAGAGTGCGGCGATGGAACGAGACACAAAATACAATTTATACCTAGTTAGAATTTACTGGTTTAAATGAGCTTACTCATACATTATGATGGTAGAGAGTACAGCACGACACTCAGCCCTGACACAGAGAAAAAATTTCCCACAAATGAAAAATCGCCAACCCTGAACTGATGTCGAACCTGATACCTTTGGGTTGCCCGCCGAAAGCTCTGGACTCTATGTAGGCGAGTTGGAAAACCCTTGTATTATATATATATATATATATATATATATATATATATATATATATAACGTGTTCATAAGATCACTAGATGATGTACCTGTGCTTCGCTTGGGTAGCAGGCACTAGACCGTAAGTCATTTGACCTATATTTCGGAGAAACCACTTTCGTTCTAATGCCTGTCGGTTGACTGCCTGTTGCCAGAGCTAACAAATTTTCCCAGCGAGATCATTTTTCTAATTTGCAGTCTATAGTGACCACGTCCCTCTTCGATACTGAAGTGTTCAGCAGCGACTGATCTAGAGTTCTGGTCGCCCTGGGCTGATTATGAGGATGCGCCCCCGCCTGGTGACAAATCAGTGTGTGTTTTACGCGCGCTTTTTAAAATTTCAAACTTTATTGTTAAAATCAGGGAGTCCCAAGCTTTTTTTTCAGTTCACAGCGCATTTAGTTTTAGTGTTTTGTCTCGGTCTAGTTGAAATATGTGGGGTAGATGCAATGATGCTATATTAATAGTGCATGCGAAGACACGATTTCAGCGCCTCCCCCCCCCCCCCCCCCCCCCACGATCCTCGCGCCCTAGGCTGCAGCCTAATTAGCCTAAGGGTTAATCAGGCCCTGTTGTTCAGGCAGAAACACTCTCGCACTACTCATTTTACACGAAGGGTGCAAATATTTTCCTAGAGCTACTGTGTGGGCCTACGGTGTAGGCCTTCCTACGTACTAGTTTGTTAGCCATCTGCAGTGAACAGTAGGTGAATGGCTTTATTCCTGAGGCTATATTTTCATTACGAACATTGTCCTTATTGCTATCATGACCTCAAACCATACTTACATTCCTAATTTAATTTTTCAGTTTACCCTAAATATATTAAAACAGAGGCACTAGCCTAATTTAAACAACTTAAGAGCAAAAATTAAAAATTTCAATTGTTTTGCCATTCTAGTCCACACGACAAACATGTGCACAAAATTTATGTTGTCTAGTTGTTATGGATCTGGATATTTCGTTGATTGTAAATGGTATTTAGCTTTTATATCAAGCAATTAGGCCATTTAAAAATTATGTTATTTCGTTTTCTTTGAAAATTTTAGATTTTCACGACTTTCTTGCATGACAACTTTATCGCGAGCGTACAGTTAGATCCTTTTGGACCAGTTATGGACTTTTATAGGATTTTGGCTGTTGCTCGCTGTTTTCGCGACTTCCTTTTATTCCGACTGTTTCACGAGCATGCATGTAATTAGATTCTTTTGGACTGACCAGTTTAGAGTTTTTATGACTTTTTGCGGGATTTTTGCCTCATTGAAGTGCCGAAAATGTAAAAATAAATAAAACAGAGCGCAATAAATCAGTACACGTGATTTAAGTGAAACTTCTTTGCCAATTCGAACCTCAATTCGTAAGTATATCGTAAGGGGTAAAGCGGCAGAGAGAGAGAGAGAGAGAGAGAGAGAGAGAGAGAGAGAGAGAGAGAAAGGAGAGAAAAAAGAAAGAAGACATTTTCCTCAAAATAACACCACGCGAAATTTTTTGGCTTTCATTTCTTTCTCAAGTATTTTAGAATACTGTTTTTTTATTGTAATTATTATAAATTTGTTTAAAATAGTAATAAAATAATAAACATGAACTAGCAAAAATATTACTCACTTCAGAATAACTGCTCAGGATATCAATAGTTATTGATAAACCAATAATAAATTAATTAACAATAAATATTACTCACTGTTTAAATTTTTACACCACGAAGAAAATCTGAGGGTATTAATGATTCTTCAAACTGTTCTGACATCTGGAACAAGCCAAATATCTAAAAAAATTAATAAATTCATATGCGGGAAATGCAGAGACTGTCTCAACAGCCCTTTCTACGCTGCTGGTTGAACTAGGAGAAACGCGAGCGCGCTGGTAGCAAATATAAAAAAAAAGCTGTCTTTACAGGAAACCTAAATGTATATTATGACGCAAATGGATGGATACATACTCTGTCTTATTCTTTCGTTAATATCTATATATTTCTTTCTATTTTTTTTTTTTGGCGGGGGACGAGTCATTGTACAAAGAAGAGAATGAAAACGAGCCCAGAAACGTATATGGCATATTGCTCTCTTTGATATATTTGGCCAAGAGTACCTATTCCCTGTCCATTTTCGCGTCAGCAAACGTTACACTGACTATGCTTCACGTAAACGCTGCATTGAGATTCGACCTTGAAGTTTCCCTCTCGTCGCGGCCAAGCAGGACGGTCCGGAGGTTGGGGGGTGGAAGAAGGTCCCGCGCAGGCGCAGATAGCATCTGCGGAGCCGGTAGCGACCTCGCGGCGATGAATCAATTGTTCCCGCGGCGGGCGCCGCGACCTTGGCGGCGGCGGGCGGCGGAACTAATCGACCCGGAGGAGTGCAGAGGGAGGGGAGGGGGTAATTGCACGGAACCGGCGGCGCGAGCCCGACCACTGCTGGCAGCAGCTTCCGGCGGGCCGTCGACTGGGGGAGGCCTGAGACGTCCGTCAAGTTCTGTCCCTGCCCGAACACGCCCGAACAATTCACCTTCGGCCAACCTCGGGTTTATATTTCTCTGTTTATTTTAATGTAGCTATACTAACCTAACTAACCGTCCATAGTGTTTTAATGTAGCTAACCTAACCGACCACTTTTAATATTTGAATTAATTTTTTCCCGCGCAAAAAATAAAACAAATCCCGAAGTTGGCCGAAGGTGAATTGTTCGGGTGTGATCGGGAATGGCAGAACTTGATGTGCGTCTTAGGTCTCCCGTCGACTGGGCGACCGCTTCCACGGGGAGATCGAGACCACGTGGTCGGGAAACACGAAATATATTGTAACTTTGCATAATACACGTGCAATCGTGACTGACGTCGTGATACCGTTGAGTTTACTCTGAGAACCTACTCCCGTCCACCCCACCCGTTCGTTCCGTCGTTGCTCCAGTCTCATCTCATCACCTCTCGCCGCTTCTGATGACCTCGGTGTTGGCGCGATGTTTGAGCTCTTTCTTCGAGTTGGTAGAGGCAGACGCGGCCGAGTCAGGCATCGCCTCTAAGCGCGAGGCTCTGAACTGGCACGCGGTGTTCGAGTCGTTCGTTGTTTGAGTGATGACTGTAATATTATCTTGGCGGAGAAACGAAGATAAAAGTGTAATGCAAGACCTTTGGGCCTTTCCAAGAATCTGTACCCTGTGTTTCATGCCTATACATTACTATGAAATACAGGCTATTTAGCCTATTTTTACTCTCCTGAAAATACAATTTGTAACCGATATAACGAAACAGAACTACTCATCTGCTCTCAGCATATTCTTAAATACTTTCCCTACAATTCTGTAGGATTAGATATTTGCGAGAGGCACACGGAAATTCGCTGAGGGGAGGGGGAGACAGCCACAGAGTTGATGCCCGTAGAATTAACCGACACAAGCCATCTCTTGTATACTGCCCGTATTTTTTCCAATATACATTCAATAAGCATGCAGCTTTATAAGATACAGAAATCTTCCCATAAAACATTGACGTTTACATTTGTCCACACAGTTTGACATTCACTATTTTGCGAGCGCAAGCGGGCTTGTAGTTCCTGTGAACCACACTATTAAGAATTTTAAACTAAGATAAGACATCTAATACCTAAACGAACTGTTCTTCGTCTTTTCAGAAGAATACTCCTTCGTAAAACTGCGCGTTATTCCGACTTCGTGTTCCGTTGTAAACAGGCTGAACATGAGCGAGCAATGAATAATAATGTGTTTGCTGTGTGCTGAAAAGGTTTTCTTGTAATATTATTTCACTGATGCTCATAAATGATTTTTGTGGGTAAATTTTTAAAGCAGGTAAATTCGAAGCCTGAAATTCTACCAAGATAAACGTCGCGTAATTAAGAGTAAACAACATTGATATAAATGTCAGAGAAAGACATTGATTGTTGTCAGCACTTACTTTGTAAAATATTTTGATGAACGGATGAAGGAAGACATTCTGAAAATCGTTGGCTAGCTGTGTGGTATTGACGAAAGAAAAACTGAATGTCCATAAAAAATTTCGCAGTTATAATTTTTAATAGTATCAACTGTAAGCGTTGTAGAGTGTTGGTTCAAGGTCACAGTTAAAGAGTAACTCAAACAGTTTTAGATAAGCGCACGCATGCGCGAGTGCTGCTTTGTTGTATTCTCGCTCGCAGCGCCACCTACGCAAAATTAAGATTCCTGGGCGTAAAACATTTTGTCTCCTGCAATTTGTTAAGAGTGAATCTGTTATTCCAGTTCAACGTGCGTTTCGTTTAAAAGTCCATACCGGTTACAGTTGCTACTTGCTTAAAAGTCAGATGACCGTTGGATTGGTCGTAATGGCCGAGACGACAGAGCTCTTTTTCGCTGGCCTCCACGTTCACGCCATGTGATTATTTCCTTCGGGACTTCATGAAAGATCGTGTCTGCGTTCCGCCGCTACCTAATGATCCGCCAGAGTTGAGACACAGAATCGAAGAGGCTATTGCTTCCATTTCTTCGGAATTGTTAACCAAAGTGTGGGAAGAATTGGATTTTAGGTTGGACGTGCGTGCCGTATATCTGAAGGTGCACATAATTGAACATTTGTAAGAAAATCTAGGTTAGCCTACCTTTAATTTGATGTATGATTTGTTTTAAATTGTCTAAATTGAACTGTTATAATATACCATTGAAAGTGGGACATTCTTTTATGGACATGGTGTGTTTCGGACGGATGCTGGCCGGAGGTGACAGGCCAATAGCGTGGCGTCTCACGGGCCTGTCGGCGCCTGACGAATCACAGGCCAGGACGAGCCAAGAGGCCGCCGGGAGTGGCAACAGAGGTGGACAGCTCCAGGACGAACCTCTATTTTTAAAAACGTCGCTTCACCGCGCGCCGTGCGTGCCTCGAAGTCGTCTTTCTGTGTGTCGTTCCTTGTAAGGGGGGGGGGGGGGGGGGGGGGGAGGAGAGGCTGGTTAGCGGTTGCTCGATCGAGAATGTTCTCTAGTAGCACATTGCTTGCGAAAATGTGGCTGAATAAAAAAAAATATCCAGAGTTAAAAGATCTGCAAGATAAGACTCTGCAGTCTTAAAATACTGTATATTCCAATGTCTGCTGTACATGTAGGAAGTCAGTTTTTTTTTTTAAATTCTTGACTGATTATCATTTTGTTATGTTTAAGTGTTGCCAACCATGTTTTCTATTATAATTTGGGAAACCGTCACTAGTTTATTTTCGGTGTAAATATAAATAACTACGTTAAAACCTGTGACTATTCGATGATTTTACTTCTACGTCCAAACAGGTTCTTTTTCAGGACTGTCAGAAAATATTGACTAATGTTATAAAACAAAATAGCGGACGAGCCGTTTATACAGATTTGTTTTAAATTTCAAATTTTGTGTTAAAATGAATGCGTTAGTAATGTAAATATTATATCCGTGACTACGAGGCTTGTCTTAAAAAATACCCGACCTCAGCATGAAGATGGCAGCACTCGTCCACAAGATTTGGGGAATGTGTTTGCTCATGCTTTGGAATGTACTCTCTGAAATTGTAGCCATTTTGAACGTGCAATTGTTTTATTAATAATTAAATATGTGAGTCGATGTGCATTTTTTTGTGTAAATGAAAATTTTAGTATCGAGCTGTCGTTGAATGTTTGATTTTGAAAGGCAATACGCCTACGCTAAATTAATGTACTAGGACTGTGCACCATAATTTACCACAGTTATATTTCTGGCAACTGAATTCAATCATGTCCGTACCAGCTTGGGTGATGATGAACTTTAACGACACCAAAAACTGCGAAGGAGGAATCAGCTCCAAAAAAAGCAAAGACTGTTCCTTTGGCCGGGAAAGTGGTGGTGACTGTTTTCATGGAATCGTCTTAATCAGTCATCTTAAAAAAGCAAAAACATGGCAAAAGCGTACTACGCATTAATACTTGATAAAATGAAAGCAGAAATTGCAGAAAAAGGTCACATTTGCAGAAATTGCAGAAAAAGGTCACATTTGCAGAAATAAAGAAAAATTGTTTCACCAAGCCATTTACCATCTCACACATCAGCAGGTGCCATGGCGAAAATCTACGAATTACGGTGAACTGCACGACCACTCTCCAGATCTAACACCAATTGACTTTTTTTGTTCTCTAGGCTAACAATTGCGCTCGGAGGATAGAGATTTTTTTTCGATTGAGGAGGCCATCACCTTCGTAAACAACTACTGTTTTGCAGAGACTCACGCAAACGATTGTTAAAAAACAACTGCGCGTCCAAAATGGCTGAAATTTCAGAGGGTTGTTCCAAAGCATGAGTAAACACTTTCCCCAAGTTTCGGTAACAAGTGCTGCCATCTTCTTGTTGAGGTAGGAAACTCTCGTACATGAATTATTCTGTTAAAAATGAAAGGCTATATTCTTGTAGGACTTATTTTCATATAATTAATTTGTTTTTTTATTAGCCAACGATATTTTACGACTCTGAATAAAATGTGTCCATATGTTTGAAAGGAAACACAATCGTTAACATTATTTTCTCCAGAAAAATATGTTATATTGTATTTTCTTCTGCATTATCTAAGTTTGTCTGACACATGAAATATCAGCACTTCTGTTTGGCTGTCGTGTCTGATCATGCTATAGTGCAGCTGAGTTGTATTTGGGATACTGTGAGTTGGCTTCTGGTTGACTCTAGTCGGTGTGGAAGGCGGGAGTTTCTCCAAGTACCGGTGCAAGTCGTATAACACGCTAACCGTTACCAGTTATACGTGTGATCCTGCGTGAGCAGAGAAAAAAACAATCAATTGCACCAAAACAAAAATTATACTGTGGCTGCCACATAGCTAGAAATGTTTTAAATTAAATTGTTGCGCATTATTAATTTTTTTATTACTAATTTTTTATTAAATTATACTTCCCAAGGTTGCATATTACACGCTTTTGTGTAGTAAAAATAATATGTAAACTAATTTAAATGTACTACTACTGGCTTTTACAAAATACACATTAATTTTCCATACAGTTAAAACTACTTTTTTGGGGGGGAGGGGGAGGAGGAGGTTGTACATAACATAAGAGAAAACGTAATTTGGCTGAAATTTAAAAACATTAATAGGATGTTTGTCAATAGCAGCTGTAGATTTTATTAATTAGGATTAAGTTTCCCAAGTGCTTTCGTTTTTCATATTCTCATATCTCAGCAACTGGTTGATTGCGAATTCAATAATCACAAAAACAATGAAGGGCAAGACATTTTGACACTGGTTTCAGTGTATACAATATCTCAAGAGTTACACGTTGGTATGAAGAATAAGCTCAAATATATCACACACCTTTTATTGAGCAAGCCCCGACTAACACTCTTTGTTTGCAGGTGGCGTATAGCGGTCGGACATGCAGCTATGGACCAACACCAAACCTTCTTTGGCACCATTTGGTGAGTTATCATACACGTGCTTCACATTTTCACTTACGTACACACTTTCTTTCAGTGTGTCAGCAAGTTTACTTCCTTGTTTGAATTTTACTCTTTCTTTTATTTACGAAGAAATACAGCAAACAATATGCTACAAAAGTTATTGAAACATTCTGGTCTCTACCATCTTACTCACTTACGTTTGCCGAGTAATTAAAAAAAACTGGTGGTTCGTTAATGCTAAAGTCTGTGGCACGTAACTTGTCTCAAACTTGACAATTCTCTAAAGAAGTTACCGTCGGTGCCTATTCCCCAAATGCAGCTAGCAAAGCAGCGCATGATGTTTATCCACGAACACATAACAACAGTTGACAACAAGATACGTTAACTACTTGTAATACTTTTGAGGACTGTCAGACTCGAGGCCAAGTTACACGGCAGATACTATGCCTTCATTGGTACCACTGCAAAATGCGGAATTCCTGACGGATGGAAGCGGTGGACTACGTTTCATTAGTGAGGGCCACTTATGGAATTGTATACAACTGACTAGTCAATATATATACTTTCTTTTAATTTTGTGTTTGAGTTTAAAAAAATTTGATCATGCCATGTAGTGTTGCGCAATTTGCATAACTACTTTATTGTTTATTTACAGGATTTTACGAAGCACGGTTTTTCCTATAAGCATAAGACTCGGTCTCATACGCCAAGTTGGATTTTTATTTTTTTCGTAATTTATTTTATAAAAGGGCTATTTATACATTTTTTTTAACTTGATACCTCCCTTACATTTATTTTTCTGGCAAACATATTTTCAACAGATATTCACCTAGTTAAATATTATGGTCGTAAAAAGTGGCCAAGTGTTTGTAATTATTACCACTTTCGCGATTTTTTACACCTATCATTATTTTTTGTATATATGTTACTATATGTTGAAAATATTTCTTGGCAGAATAACAATTCCTAGGGAGGTATCGAGCAAAAATGTTATAAGTATCTCACTACTAATAATAATGACAAAACAAACAAAAATAAAAATGGAGTGCATGTGAGCCTTAAGGTGACAGAACCCTCATAATGACAGACTTGGACACCACTCAGTGCTCATAAATGAGCAACGAGTCGGTGCGATGGGATCAAACCCGCGTACCCTCGCCGCATAAGCTCGAGTCACTGACGTACTTCATTTGACTGAAATGTTCGTCCTCCCAGTAAAGTACTGAGTTTCGGAAATAAGATGGTAGTCCGCGGGCGGTACACCTGGTGAGTAGGCAGGATGCAGAAGCAATTCAAATAGCAGCATTGTCACGGCGAAACAACACTTTTTTTTTGTTTGCCATTCTTAAACTTCTGAGTAAACAACTGTTTAACAATGAATTCATGTCAAAATAGAATAGCCTACAGTTCACAGGGATAAAAGCCACAAAAACCCGAATAGTTCCAAAGACAATAAGTGCAATAAATTTATTTTTCTTTCAGGAAGTTAAGTTAGGTTTTCGTAACTAAAATAAAAGGTTGGTTAGGTTAGATTAGCATTATTTAGAATACTCTATGACCGTAAATTCATAAACCCTTAAAGTAGGTTGTTTTTTTTTTCACGGGCGATCGGCAAACTTCAGAGAACTTCGGAACTGTTCGGGTATGGCTCTCATTCCCGTCAAAATGACTTGAAATCACAGATTATTTATTCATAGGATGGAAACTTCATGACTATGCTCTCAGCTAGCGTTATCCATTAAAATGCGAACCCTTTATTTATAAAATCATTTTCCTACACTGTTAAAATTTAAAATTATTGAGAAATTTTAGTAAATGTACGGTTATCTCTATAAGTTTATGGGAGTTAAGTTCACTTTCGTTTAAAAAGAATCAACGATAATAATTTAAATATAAAAAAACCATAACTAAACAAATGAATCATTAGCAAAAACATTATTTGTCTTCTACGTGACTGTTCAACTTGTTTACAACGAAACACGGATATCTAATGTTGCAACCGGGCGTAAATTACGAAAAAATCTTTGTTGGAAATTCCGTTAATTGATTGTTATTCGTAAGCGTGTGTGTGTGTACACTGAAAACATTTTTTTGTAAATGGAACAGAATTATTCATATAGGAGTATATATGTTTGTGTAAACTTTTACGTTTACATGAAAAAAAACTGTGTCACTACAAAACTAGTGTTCGCATTAATTCTGGGTTCGGATTCATACCTGGGAATTTGTGCTTTGTTCTGTCCCAGTTACCTGAATGGCTTTCCAGTATCTATTAACAGTGCACATGATAAGCGATATAAAACAAATATGCAGATATCTTTCCCGAGTTTTAAAACAATTATGCTCGAATGAAACATCGATTAAAATATCATATTATTATCCAATTTTTTGAAAGATATGCCCACAGTATTATCTCGGGAAACGTATTTCATATATGAAAAAAAAAATAACCATAGCCGCGTGTTTTACAATATATTTCTTGCGTTATTATAAACAGCTTCTCGGCAACTGGTTTCCGAAGGAATGTTTTGCGAGAGTACAGAGCGTGTGCGAGCGTGTAGTGCTGGAAGCACCACCAGGGGCGGGGCGGCTGTGTCCAGGGACGTCGCCGTCTGGATGACCTGTCTGGGCGCGCTGTGTCCTCGCCGCCGGCGCAGACACAGACTTCGCAGACAGAGCGGTAGCAAATCTGTTGGGTGCGCAAAAAAAAAACAGCATATCTTTTTAAACGAAAGTGAACTCAACTCCCATAAACTTACGGTTGATAACCGTACATTTACGAAAATTTCTCAATAATTTTAAATTTTAAACAGTGTAGGAAAATGATTTTATAAATAAAGGGTTCGCATACTAATGTATAACGCTAGCTGAGAGCATAGTCATGAAGTTTCCATCCTATGAATTAATAATCTGTGATTTCAAGTCATTTTGACGGAAATGAGAGCCAGTTCAGTAAAATAATTTCAAAGTTACAAAATTCAAAGGTATCAACTGTAAGCGTTCTGCGCGAGTATTGCTTCGTTTGTTTTGCTCGCTGGCAGCGCGGAATAAAGGCTCTTTCTCCAGTTGGTATAGGGTGAACCTGCAAACTTTCTTTGTGCGGCAGGATGGAGCAACTCCCCACTGGAAATCTCTTTTAACGGGAGTGTTTGAACATCCCAAGTACCCGACCGTTGGATTAGTCGTGTTGGTCGAGAAAACGGAGCTTTTTTTTTTTTTTTTTTTTTCGCAGTCCTCCACGTTCACGTGATATAACCTCATGAGATATTTTTATTTTTGGGGCTTTATAAAAGATCGTGTCTACGTTCCGCCGCTACCTAATGATTTGCCAGAGTTGAGACAAAGTGTGGGAAGAATTGGAATTTCGGTTGGATGTGTGCCGTACAACTAAAGGTGCACATATGGAACACTTGTAAGGAAAACTAGGTTATTTTACCTTCAATGTCATGTATGATTTGTTATAAATGGTCTAAATTAAACTGTTACACCATTGATACTGGGATATTCTCTTTTAGACATCCTGTATGTAAAACACGTGTACAATTGTGTAAGTACACAAGCTTTTAGATGAGTGCATAAAAATGTGTGCAAGTTTCCAAGGGTGGAACTATTCAAGTGCGCAAGTGCACAAGTGCTGAAATATAAGTAAGTATGTGAGTGAGCAACTATACGAGTGAGCAAGTATGCGAGTATACAAGAGAGTAAGTATGCAAGAGTGTTTTAAGGCAAAAATGCCATCGAGCGCTTCTGTTTCTATTTGCGTTTTTCTGCAAGTAATTTGATCGCTTGAATACAAACACATAATTTACCGTTGCAATTTTCGTGACCCTCAGCGTGAAACTTTCCTTTACGCTCTGATGATGTCATCACTTCATTTACCCTACCGGCTCTAAAGAGTGCTTCACTTCAAAAATTTTAATTTATCACTTCATAATCAGAAACCTTGAATAAGTTTTCGGGTGCTGGTAAAATATTAATTATTTATCGTGTTAGATAAAAAATGTTATAAAATTATTTTGTACATACTCCTTTGTTAGCTTACAGTATATTTCATAGAGAAAACCTGAATAACGGATAAACCAATTTAAATACTAAAACATACAGAAAAACAAGTCCAAACCAGCTGGTGTTTAATGTTAAAAGTATAGAAAGCACAGAGAATTCCGGGGAAGAAAATTTGAACAATATCGTAGCACAACGAAACAGTTGCTACAAGAACAATACACATAGATACATCTGGAAACACAACGACAACACAGATGGACACAGCGTGCTTCCTAAAGGCCTTGTCATTCTGTCAAATATTTGTCTCAAATATATTTGACAAGTAAGTTGGAGGGGTAGTATTGGACGCAAATTGGCTTCCCATTTTCTCCATAAAATATATTTGGACAGATAACCTCGAATATGTTTTTAATCATGCCACATTCTCCATGTTTATTTTTGGTCGGAGCTATCTCAAATTTATCAATTTTAATTCAAATTTTTAATTGAAAATTTTTATTTCATTACTGGAAGGAAATTTTTAACTTATGTTATTTCTGCATTTTTTAATTTTTGATAATGTATAAATTAATTTACAGTAAAATTCTCTACATTTTGAAATAAAAGTTCAGTGCTTTTGTTTAAGTTATATAAATAAAATTTTCTTTTTACACGTAAAATTATTTAGCACTTGACATTCATATAAAAATCATTTAAGTTATTTTACTTATATAACCTCCTTAATCGGCCATCTGTGTTTCACAATTTTAAAGATTCGATGACATTTTAATTTTTCGCTAGGCACGATCTTGTTTGCGGCAGATCGCATTCGACATCCAAGATATGTTAGAACCCATCCTAAAATACACGATGGAATGGTCATCCGTAAAGACCGCAAAATTCTCGGTTTCATTTCGCGATAGGCTAGAATCCAAGTGCGTGTAACTTATTGCCGCTTCAGTGATTGTAACACAGTTTGCCTGAAGGACTGTGAGCCAATGAATGTACCCTCAACGTAAGAAGTATCGAATCACAAGCATCCCAGTTAGCAGGTGTCACGAGTCAGTAGCCAATGAGTAGGTGTAATTTTTCCCGCGTACATAGTGGATGGTGGAGTCCATCCTAGAGGTCATCGAAACCACGAATTTTTCCAGTCCCTAGTCATCCCACATCAAACAGACACTTGTTCGGTGGCGTCATAACTAGAGACAGGAAAAATTCGCGTATTCATCTCGTGATAGGCTGAAATTCAAACATGTGTACAATTCTGCTGGTTCTGCTATTGGCTCGCAGTTTAACTGGAACTCTCTGAGCCAATGAGAGACTATCGACCAAAGAAGCGTCGAATCACAAGCTACCCAGTGGAGACGCCTCACAATTTAGTACCCAACGAACACGCGTGTTTACTTGAGAAATGCAGAGGATGATGGAGGCTATCCTAGAGGTCATTGAATCCGCGAATTTTTCCGGTCCCTAGTCACAACTCTCAAACTTTGACGCGACACATTGGAAGGTGTTGGAAGCGAATATTCGACAGTGTGACGGGACCTTGAGACGAGACAGTTGCACAAGCGCCCACGGGTGTTCCGCCACAGAACTGCGAAGAAGAGACGAGGGTTGAAGAGAGAGAGAGAGAGAGAGAGATGTACCGCCTCGCGGCTGTCACCTCGCGATCCTAATTTTCCGGTCGGCCGACGGCGAGGCGGCAGGCTGCAGGCAGCAGGCGGTCCCATTAACCACGCCGCCTGCAGGAGTCGTATCCGCGGACCCCCCCCCCCCCCCCAGACCCCGAGGGGCTCGGCTATCTCCGCGGAGTAGGCGCCCCCGCAAATGAACCGCATCTGTTGCGCGATGTGTCATATTTACGACGCGATCCACTTAGCCGCGAGCAGCGGGTCTCCGGGGTGCGAAGGGGCGCGACATCTGTCGCGGGGGAGGGGGAAGAGGGTGGCGAAACGGCGGCACACATGGAGCAAGGGGTGGGGGAACATAAGTATCATCCCCTTCCCTTCTTGCAGATAATATTTTGATCCAACAAAAAAAAAATTATTTTGGAAAAAAAAAATACTCCTACTAAATGAAATGAGGCACAACACAAGTCGAAATGTACTGATATACAAATAAAAGTTTATAAAACAATCAAAAATATTAAACAGGAATTTTTTTTTTAATAAATCAAACATAAAACTACATTCCTAACGCAAACACGACTTACAATAATTTGTACAGACTCACGTTGCCGAGGCATTTAAGGAAATGTACAGTATTGAAGACTTCAAGGGGTCGCGCCTACCTGGACGCACACACGGTGCGCACAGCTTCAGGAAAAAACCATGCGATTTGCAAACTGCTGGAAGATATCCCGTCAGGGTCTGTTAACGAGAAGCATTAGGGCAGATGAGTAGTTCTGTTTCAGTAATCCGTTTTTAAAACGGTATTTTTTAGAAGAGTGGAAATGGTTGAAACGCGTGTTGTCAGAATAATTTTTTAGGAATCAAACAAACTGTATGTATTCTTGAAAACACTCAAGAAATTCGCACTACGCCCTTATCTTCATTTCTTCGCCTTATAATTGGATGGTTACCGCTCAGATAACACAACTGCTCTATGCGCTGTTTCAAAGCCTTGCGCTGGGGGGCGATGAAGGGCTACAAGCAGCGAGCGTCGCACAAACACAGATACAGCCCTGAAGAGGGTATGTCCGTCCGCTCCAGGGCGTTACTTTATATTTACGTTTACCATGGGTAGACTTGGAGACTTTTTGAGTGGCCGAACATCAAGAAAATGGAAAAAATATATATCGTGAATACTTTTTTTTTTCATTTTAAACTGGAAAAACTGAAATTTTAACATTTTTGTGCAATATGGATGAGAAGAAAATGTTTGTGTTTGAAGGCAAAGCTTGTGGCTGCTGCCCGAAATGGTTTTAATTCCTTCAGAAAAATGTATCTAGTTAATCATATTTAACCTTTTAAAATTATAAAATTACTGAGGCTATTGAAAAAATAGGCAAGATTAACAATTTTTTCAGAAAGAAACTAAATCATACTATATAGTAGGCATTAAAATTGACTTTAAGCCTAAAAAGTTCCAGTTTTATACATATTAACTTTCATTCTCAATATCCAAACTGTACAAAAACCTTAGAAATGCAACTCTGTTAGCTAATCATGCAAAAAGTATGCGAAATATTTTTTTGACGTGACAACGTCTAATAAATCGATGAAAGCCGGCTGCACGCACGAAAAAGGATGACTTATAGTCCCGTTACGCTCATTGTCCCGCTACGCTCATTGTCCCGTTACGCTCATTGTAAGCTTGCGTCGCATCTATCTCTCCTCCACTCGATTGGAACAAAACAACCATCGATTTTACTTTTTCGAGGCACATTAAACTTGAAACACTCCCATTTGTTTCCTACTTTTCCTATCATCGTCCTATCCTTAACAGAATAACACAGATTGGAAGAAGATAAATAGCAAACATGTATAAAAGTTATAGTTAAAATAATCTCTTCCTTAAAGTAATAAACATATTTGAAATAATGAGTGCAAATAAAAGTAAAATTATCAATTAAATTGTAGATTTCATTTCACTCCTTCTTTGTATCCATACAAAATAGTGATAATTCAATAAAAATGATTCAATTTTATTCATAAAAGTATGCAATCATTTCATCAATGTTTTGTTATGACGTTGTCACGTTAAACTATCGTCCGTAAACCGACTTTACAGACAACCAATTTTTGTTTTTGTGCACTATAGTTCTCGTCTCTGTTTTTTTTTCAATCTATGAATGTTTAACCACTCATAGTTGGCAACCATGCACAACGTTAATATCAAATAATGATCTGGAGAGGCATTAAGTTAATGAGCCGCTGGATTGCACTTCGGCTAACAGAACAAAAAGCTAGAGGCTAAGCTTCTTGCACATATACGTTCAATCAGAAAGTATTTGCACGAAGGAATCTTGGTTAAATTATATTTTGGACTGAACGTATAATACCTGTGTATAGCAGTTTTGTGGAACATTTATTTTATGTAAAATCAGCTAAGAATAGGATCGTATGCAGAATTTCATTTCAGAATGTATTGGGGGAAACTTGTTGCACAAACAAAATCCCATTTGACATAGCCTACCGGTGTGGGTAGATTTCGAAGAACCTATTTATTCGGGAAATATTTTGAAAACTTCTATTAATTTTTGGAAAATTTTAAGAACTTGATATACATAATACATAAAATATGTGTTTTCTCCAATTTTATAAAAGATTGATATAATATTTGCTCATTTTTCACGCGGCGAAATTTTTTTAACTTAATGTATCAAGCATTTAATAACTTAGAACGAATTTCATTCCGACTAACGTAATGTTTTGAATTTTTTGACCTTTAAACGCTATTTTTCATACCTTGTAATATAAAAATTTGTTTTTTACACTAAGGTTTAAGATAATGTTAGGATGGTTTAAAATAAATGCGAACGAATTTGATACTAAAAAAGTTTTTAATTACTTTAAATTTCAAACCCTGTATTTACGGTAGTAATTCGTTTCATCAAAAATTGTTTCAGCCAAAGTTTTAGATGAAGTTTAAGATTCATACAATAAATTCTAACGGATTTTATAGTAGGTATCTATTAAAGAAAGTAATAATTATTTTTTACTTTCAAACGTTGTTATTTACACCCTTTGCAGTAATGTTTAGTTTAATAAAAATGTGTTAAACAATAGGTTTTGTCAATATTTAGAAAGTTAAAAAAAAAATAAAAATGAATTCAATAGTGTGCATGGTAGGAAAGTTTTATTTATTTTCTTATTCCAACCCCAGGTATTTTCATTCCTTTGCAATAATGGTTTTTATCATCGAAAATTGTTTTAGCCAAAGTTTTAGATAATCTTTTTACGGTCTACAAACAAATCGAACGGATTTAATAGTGTGCATATTAATGGAGTTATGATTTTTTTTTATCTTTCAATCCCTGTTATTGTCCACCCCTTGCAGTAAGCAAAGGTTAGTTGTATAAAAAAATAATTTCGGACGAAAGTTGTGTATATTATTTTTAGGTTTTTCAATAAAAAGGAATGGATTTAACAGTGTACAAGGAATGGATTTAATAATGTACAAGGAATGGATTTAATAGTGTGCAAGGTACGGATTTTATGATTTTTTCAACCCCTTGCAGCAATGGTTCGTCTTATCAAAAAAAGTTTCGGACAAAATATTTAGATAAAAATAACAAGATTTACAAACACTTTTAACGAATTCCTGGGTGTGCCTATGAACATAAATATGTTGTTTTTTTGTCCTTCAACCCTTGTTTTTTTCCACCCTTTGCTGTTATGAATGGTCGTATCATTAATATATCTAGACAAAAGTTTTTGGTATCACGGCTACGAGTTATAATACGTTCAAAAGGATGTGATATTAATCATATTGTGTGAGTTATAGCGATTTTACTGTTTTTCACAAAACCTTCCCCATTTCTACCCATTCGGTCGGATATTGCCCATTTACGAACTCGACCGAGATTTTCCATGTTTGAATTTTATTTATCAGTTCGGAAGTGATTTTTGAAGTTTATGGCGGTTATCTTTTTCACAACAGTAGTATAGGAATGTATGTTCTGGCACTGGGTTCTGGGTGTGGATTGTGATTGTCGGTCCGCCATATTGGATTGTGACGTCACGGCGGCCATCTTGGATGGTTGTGACCTTGTCCTTTGACCTTGACCTTGACCCCGGCGGCCATTTTGGATCCGCCATCTTGGATCCGCCATTTTGGATGACGTCATTGTGTTCTCGAAAATTCAGGCGATGTGATTTCCGCCATATTGGATGATGACGTCACCGTTGCATTTTCCGTTACGGCCGCCATCTTTAACTTTTTTATTTATTATCCTATTTTAATGAAATTTTTTTTAAAAATTATAAAAAAATTAATTTAATAAAATTTTAATAAAATATTTATAAAAAATATACTTTTACGACACGGAGTTTGGAGTCCTCGGTTCGAACCCGACGAGGTCAAAAAATTAAAAATGGCGACCGATCCTGCCCCCAAGGTGGGTGCTGGCAAACTGGCCCCCACCACTGGTACCAATGCATATACGAACTAACACCCCCCCTCCACCCCCCCCTCCACCCCCCCCCTCCACCCCCCCCCTCAACACCCTCCACCCCCCAAAAAATTATTTTTTTCGCACACGACGATCCACCCTCCCATTTTTTATTTTATTATTATTTTTTTATCGTAATAACCACCCTCCACCACCACTACTCTAGTTTTTTTCCCTCCCTCCCTCACTTTACCGTCATTCCCATCCCTACCCTCCTCCTCACCCCTAATTGGTTTTAAAGTATAAATACCGGGCGCAGGACCCGGGAGCCGTCAGTTTTTGCCTCAGTTCCTCCTCACCAGCATCGTGGTCCTTGCAGCAACTAACATGTCAACGAAAAAATCAATCTATGACCCATGGATGCTGGAGTCCTCGACGCAAATACGTAGTGACGATATGAGCGATGAAGAAGACGAGGAAACGTACCTTCACAACTGGTATGACATCGAGTGCTGCAGACGACAGGGACGTCGCTGGTCGCGAGACGAGCCACGGGGTCGATCCCCCGATCGTGACCTCTCACCAGTGGAGTCTGCCCGTCAAGTGTTTGGAGAGGCGGGCTCTCGTCAGTTCGTGAACCACGGACCATCACGTGAGGCGTCATTGTCCCACACAACCATTGCTGGTGCTGCCCGAGAGCCTGATACATCTCGTGACGGATCTCCATCTTTGTCATCTCCCACACCGTCGAGACCATTAACGCCACTATCGTCAATTGCATCACGCCGAATGTCAAGTTCTACAATGTCTACACCGTCGTCATCGCTACCTCATCATCATCCCGTGTCGAAGTGTACGGATAGTCATCGCTCCATACCAGAGTCCACAGAAGAACAGTGATCTGCGTGACGACAAGTATAGCGTGAAATATTTACAGTGTTCAAGTTTTGTCACTCCTGTTGCGTCAGTTATTGTTCCGTAGCTATATCAAAACTTTTTATTTGAATCAAGTGTGAACTAAATAATCATAATCAGCAGTGACTCAAAATTACGTGTTATATTTTTTATCACCCATAAAAATTTATATGTGGTGTGTAAGACTATAAAGAAAATATACAATCAGAACTATATGTAATGAACTACACTTCATCATTGTAATGCGTCCTCTGTAATCGTCTGGTACCGGACGGGGAATTGTTGGAAATAAAATTAATCCAATTTATGTGTGTATGTTATATTAATCCGCAATCACTATACTAAATTAAAGTTTTAAAAAAAATATTAAATATTCTTGTTTCACTTTAAATACTATTAGTTATAAAAAAAGTAGCAGGGAAAAGCGTCAATATAAAAGTTATTTACATTTATAAAAAAGTTCATATTTAAAATAATAAAGAGTTACACGTATAAAAAAAATTGATATTTAAAATAATTAGGTGTACATTTATAAAAAAGGGATATATATAAAACAAATTTTTTCTACATTTATAAAAACATCTACATGAATACAGTTCAGCAGTGCTAGGAGAGGAAACGAATGTATACCACGCATACGGCGGGTGATGACCACAAAGCACGTGCGTGTGCGTCTTAGGCGGAAGGAGTAGAAATTCGTAAGAGCATTTCCGCTCACCGACGGAAGCGATAGCCCCGCCTGCCCCTCCAGGACCGCATGGAGGGGGAAGCTACTATCATTTCTCCGTTGGACGCGCCAAGAAACACTGCGCGGAGGACACCGCTCTGACCATGCACACAATTTACAGCAATTAAAAAATTTTACTATGTACATGAAACGAACGATCGACACACACATTCAACCATAACAAAAACCACAGGGAAAAAACACGCAATACACACAGGAAACGGAATGTACACACAGGAAAACGGAACGTACACACAGTACACACAGGAAACGGGACGTACACACAGGAAAACGAAATGTACACACAGGAAAACGAAATGTACAAACAGGAAAACGAAATGTACAAACAGGAAAACGAAACGTACACACAGGAAAACGAAATGTACACACAGGAAAACGAAATGTACACACAGGAAAACGAAATGTACAAACAGGAAAACGAAATGTACAAACAGGAAAACGAAATGTACAAACAGGAAAACGAAATGTACAAACAGGAAAACGAAATGTACAAACAGGAAAACGAAATGTACAAACAGGAAAACGAAATGCACAAACAGGAAAACGAAATGTACAAACAGGAAAACGAAATGTACAAACAGGAAAACGAAATGTACAAACAGGAAAACGAAATGTACAAACAGGAAAACGAAATGTACACACAGGAAAACGAAATGTACACACAGGAAAACGAAATGTACAAACAGGAAAACGAAATGTACACACAGGAAAACGAAATGTACACACAGGAAAACGAAATGTACAAACAGGAAAACGAAAGTACACACAGGAAATCGGAACGTACACACAGTACACACAGGAAACGGAACGACCACACATACAGTAGCGGAAACACAGACTTATTTGGAAATCAGGATACAAGAAATAAAACATACTTTTTTAAAATATAAATAATTCATTTTATTTTTCATTAGTACACACATGACAGTTAATCAAATGATTAATGTATGGAGCCAGCGTTCCGAAGTTCTTTAAGTATGATCGATACTTCCACGATATGCGAGTAGTTTCCTCTACGAACAGATGCCACCATCAGTCTTAGCCGGTCAACCAATATGTTTGGATCTTTCCATGATGTGGAATCAATCTCTTCTGCCACCATCATCCTTGCACGTTTATTATAAATATTCTGATCTCTGCTGTCCTCCGTTTTAACACCAACCTCAGGGTTACTTTCATCATCGAGCCAGTGATCATCACAAGCTTGATCAGATTTATTTATTATATCACGACGTTTCTATCGCTTCGGTCTCAGGACACCACCACATTCTTCGGTCTTGTCAGCTTTAGGTTCTGCATCACAGTCCTCGATCACGTCGCCAGCTTCAGAGTCACTGTAGCAATCACCGTAGAAGGCATCGTCTTCACCCAGATTACCGTATAAGAACTCGTTATCGTCAATGTCGAAGTGTCTGCATCGCCTTCATGCTTCCTTTTTAGGAGTCCATTATTTTTACAAAGTATGGAGTATCTGCTAAATATAGGCTTGAGTGTATTTTCACATTTCAAGGCGTTGATACTTCCAATAGTTTCAGTCTTCCCGAAACCATCAGCATCCTTCAATAATTGTTTCTCGTCACGATCGGCGTGCTACGGCTTACATCATTTCTATATTAATAATATTATATGTCTTAAAATCTCCACGTCCGTGTCACTATCACAGATGTAAATCATCATCATAGCTGTCATCAATATTACCATGAGCTGCATCAATATCACTCATTTTATGATATCGTTTCCACATTTCAGTTGTCAGTGATTTACCCGCAATCTATGATCTTGTGAGCTCCATTCTCATTTTCTGTAAAAGCTAGTGTGTACAGTTATATTATTTAATCCGTCAACCCATCATCCCAAACCCAATTAAATTATTTAATTATATAGAACAAAAATCATCAAAGTTCCTTTCATTTAATCATAGGAACCGCTTCATCCTTTCCACCTATAGTAGATATAGTTTCTTGAGCCCAAGAGTCTTTCATTATATATACCATGCAGTGTTCTTCAAGAGATGTAGTATACCACCATTTCTACATACAAATCCATCCTATCATTAATTTGTTTACACATTATAAAAACCTTCACGCTATTTTTACATGTCTTATTAAATTATTACTTCGACTAAAATAATTACCACACATAGTAATTTCTACAAAGGACACTTTGTCCAAGGCATTTTAACCAGCATCTGTCTGAAAACAACCATGTCCCATCTATATCGCAAAGTAAACGAGGGTTAGTGGAGATATGTCAAACAAGTGCTAGTCACTCATAGGGTAAGAACCATGTGTTCGATACCTATCTCAGTCATTGAAGCATCTATGTATTTTTCTTACCTCATGTAGAAAATATGTTCCAATGCATACGAATTTAAACTTATTCACGTGCGACTAGTCAAAAGTACATAAATTCAAGCACGTCAACCGCAAAAAAAAAATTCTCAAGGATAGAGGCAGAGACTTCTCGATCGAGACACGCCTACCATCACCAGCAAATGAACATTGACCCCTCGCGCGGGAGTTGCAAGCTAGCAGAATGCTGCGACACTCATATGTTTTGTTCAAGACATGCATACATCACACCACTAGCCTTCCAACTCAGTACACGTAAAACTCCAGTGAAATCATAATCCAGCATACGTAAAGTACTAGCCGGAACCACTTCAAAGTATACATCACCGAACCAGAGCAGAAAATCAGCCTACGAATGTATATCTTGCTACCTACAAAAATAAATGTGTAGCACATATACGAGAGAAGTCGAACTCCACATACCATACTCAATACTCTGATAATTATAAGCGTCAAAATATTTTTAATCAAGACCTTAGCCAGTATACAATTTTTTTTCCATGTTGTAAAAATTCATGTTAGTAATCAGCAACGAAGGAGTGAGTAACCTGGACGAAGAACCGCTTACCAAGTATCCAGAATCTTACAGATACAGCCCATCCAGTGCACCAGCTTACACCGAAGTATGGTCAATTGATTAACACTCATTAATTTTTTAATATCACCACAATAGTATACACCAATATATGACAGGTTACAATTTAAGACCATAAATTTCCCACAAGTCTGTTAGTTTTATTTCGGGAAGTAATAAATTATTTCCCAAAAATAATAAATCAAGTTCCTAGTCAGATTTGCTCTAATGTTGCGGCATTACCTGCACCAGCACTTTACCAAAACATCTCCCATAAAAAAAAATCTTAAGAATGCAGATGACATACTCAGACAAAAATAATTTTAGCAAAAAACTGTCTTCATCATTATTGGTAAAACAAAATAATACACACAAACAAGACAAAACGGACATTACAAACCCGACCTAAATTACGTGTCACATGTAGTTTATTACATTAAGATAAACGATGTAGGTTAGGGAAAAATAAATAAAAAATTATTTAATTCTATAATTTATTTAAAATTGTACATTTATACACAATAAAATTTGACACTGTATATATTTTTTACATTTCTCAGTCCGCGCGACATTCAATATTATTAAAATAAATTATTATAGTTCGTATTAAGAGTGACAAAATACAAATAATTCATACAGATCACGATACATCAGTTCAGGAGTGTAACACCTTATAGGGCCAGAAATTATGCTGGAGACCTTCCTTTACAAAATTTATAATGTTTTTTCAAGTAAAATTTTCGTGTAACCTGTATACCGCACTTCTCACACAGAAATTTTACACGGTCAAGATTTCTTCTGCAGCCATGCTTTTCATGGACGCGTGTACTTCGTAGTCGTTCAAATCGTTTACCACAGTAGCAGCACTGATACAGATACTCATCGCAATTACCATTGCTTCCCCGATGTACAACCTGCAAATGAACTTTGCTTTTACAATGCCTAATCAAATTACTTTTGTTTGTGAAATGTACACCACACGGGTCACACGGAAATGTCTCACGATTAGCGTTTCTTCTACAGACATGATTTTCATGTCTTCTTGCATGTTGACGATATTTAAAACTTTTGTCACAGTACGTACACAGATGTCTCGTCGTTAGACCTTGAGTCACCGACGGCTCGGAAAGTATCTTACTTTCAATGTGCACTGCTGTTGTAGGCGACGAAGTCCCATATGTTGCACGAGCTGGAGATTTCCCAGTCGACATTGACAGATCATCTGTACTGGATGCCAAAGAATCTGATGTATACACAACTGATGCAGAAGCTGGGAATTGCTCACAAAATGTTTTATTTACCAAATGCGGAGTAGTTACAGGTATTGTAGTCTCCTCTTCGTTCGTTAATGCACACATTGAAGTCTCTTGGAGTGAAGAGACAGTAGATACAGCCATCATTGAGATCTCTAGAGATGGTAGGCTCGTTACCATCGGAATCTCTGGAGCTGCCCTCATCGTTGTCATGGTGATCTGCTTCATCATCATCACCTCCGTCGTCAGGGACCCCGGTGAAGACGCGAGACCCTCCGTCAAGATCTCTGCAGTCGGTGACCCCGTCACCATTGGGATTTGTACCGATTTCGACGTTGCTACCATTGAGTTCGGATACACATCAATATTCATGTATCGGACTTATATGCAGACAAGCAAATTCATCAGATCTGCACTGTACCACTACAAGAGGTGGACTGAGGGACCTGCTGTCTAAGACTCGCTTAAATAACAGTGTCCGCTTGTATAATACGCAAGTCAATACATCATCCATTGCTATTACTTAAAAAAATTAGGAATTTCAAGGAATGAGAATTTAAATTATATATACAATCAACTAATCACACATCCTACATACACGGTTAATTTAGACTTAATAGAGGAGCAAGAGTCTGTAATCAATGGAACTTTCACAACCCAAACAAAATTTAAAGTAGGTACCCAAATTTAAATATTATTATGTAGAGCTACACATAACATCCAACTGACTTCAAATGACTACAACACATGACTAAAATAATTTATACGATACCAGGCTAGGTCCAAAGTCAATTTTTTTTGTACCTCTCATCTACAGTTCAGAGGACCTTCAGTGTTGATATAGCTACAGCCAAGTCATGTCCAGTACCATACATTTTCAAAGCCTTCAAATTCGATCCTTGTTAAGCCTTATGACAAAAGTCTCCGAAACAAGAGACCTACTCTACAAGATTACTAGACATTTTAAGCTTGTCATAGCACACATCGATAAAAATCTTCGTAAATAACCCTAAATATTATCAGACCACTAGCATTCGATTTATGCACATACAGTAGGTCACCAACATATTCGACAACACATGACCATTCTACATTAAGCTCCTCACTTACTTATATCAGCCTACTCGACTACACCCAGCACACATAAACTAAAAGAAGTCAAATAACATCCTATTATTTATTTACATTCGAATATTTAACAGCATGCCGACTGCTAATTAAATAAGCCTGACAGTGAACATGTTAGCAAAGTCTACTTTTATATAGGACCAGGAATCCATTGAACCTTCAGAACCTAGAGACACACATACACAGTGCTGGATGCAAGGAATTCTACACTCATTTGTCATCACTGACACTCACATTCCATAATATAATCTCAATTCGGCACTCATTTTCCATCATTAACATTCACACAAATGCAAATTAACCACCATCGACACTCAATTCAACACTCACTTTCCATAATCTAAACCCAATTCGGCACTCGTTTTCCATCATCGACACTCATATTACATCATAGGCACTTGAGTCAACACTCATTTTCCATCATTAACATTCACACAAATGAAAATTAACCACCATCGACACTCAATTCAACACTCACTTTCCATAATCTAAACTCAATTCGGCACTCATTTTCCATAGTCGACACTCAATTCAACCCTCACTTTCCATAATCTAAACTCAATTCGGCACTCATTTTCCATAGTCGATACTCAATTCAACACTCATTTTCCATCATCGACACTCAATTCGACACTCATTTTCCATCATCGTCACTCAATTCCTCACTCATTTTCCATCATCGACACTCAATTCGACACTCAATTTCCATCATCGACACTCAATTCGGCACTCATTTTCCATCGATGACACTCAATTCAACACTCATTTTCCGTCATCGATACTTAATTCTACATACTCTTTCCTTCTTCGACACTCATTTTCCATCATCTACATACAGTAAAATGGAAACTTTCCATCATCCACACACACACACACACACAGATACATATATAAATATATTCATACACAACTCAATTCTTTAAAGTAGCAAACACATGAACTTTATTAGGGCATGAATAACGACACATTTTAATAACAATTTTTAAAATTATATTTATATCAAAAATACAAAAGTATGAAATTTCATCAGTCAATACACATTACTAACTTATTATATATACCCTGAAATTCTAAGTTCATCAAATATAGCCCACGTTTCTTTGATAACTGATAAAATTTCGTCATCTTGCGAAACAAGTAAAAGTCGCAACCTGTTCACCATCACGTTCGGGTCTTTCCACGATATATAATCAATTTCACTTGATGACACCATCTTCTTCGATTGTTTGCTGAACATATTCTGAAAATCTTTGTAATAATGATTATGATAATTTGTATCATCATCATCGCTGCTGCCCACATCTTTATCAAACACACTGACATCTTCATCTTGCATATCCCAGTATTTCGAATTTATTGACATTGGAGTACCGTCATTGGCATCAAGCTTACTTGCTAATTTTCCAAAAAATTATTCCAAAGTCCGTAGAAGTCTACTATAAGACGTCTTGTCACTTTTTCTGGAGATGTTACTTTCATTATCTTCTACCTTACTTATATCTCCAACACCATTTAAGCTATATCCTTTCTCGAGACCTGGAGAGATTTTAACACAATCGCTTTTAAGACTAGGTCGATCAATTTCATTGTAAGACATACTGTCCCCGAGCATATCGTCTCCATCTATGTACTTTATCTCCTGAACGAGCTTGGCTTTACAAGTTTTATAGTGTCTTTTTAAATTCTCTCTTCGTGTCATCCGCCTACCACACTTGCCACAACTTTGTATTTGACGGAATGGACTTTTAACACAATCGTTCTTTTCATGGCTACGAGCATTATAGCTTTTATCAAAGTATTTGCTACAGTATGTACAATGTCCTTCAGATCGAGATCGATATTTGAATATCGTACCTTCACTAGACTGTACGTACTCCATAATGGTTGAATAGCCACTAAAAGTATTATTTAGGTACTTCGTATTTTTATGTATGAACATTCATCAATTATTTACGAAAAAAGATTTTTTTTTCTCATTTTGACTAAAAAACTCATGTTCCGAGTAGTTTTACTACCCACCTTCATATTTCCTCATATGTTATGTTGTAAAAGCAACCAAAGTTGGTTGTAGGTTACGGAATGCTCACTCACGATCTGTTGAAAAAGGTGTGCTTCCCTAGATCTCAAGAGGAAGAACATTGACCTTATTTAAAAATTTGCGAATAATATCATGGCCTAGCAAGAATCACAAGATAATCTATTCTCATATTAGCAACCATCATGTATCAGTTGTCTGTATATGCAGTCTCTGTTGTCTGTATAAGTAGACAATGTTTTGTGTGGGATGCGGGATGCTCCCTAACGATCGCAACAGAAGGAGGGCTTCGCTAGAACTCAAGGGGAAGGGAAATCTTCATGTGTGATAGCTTTTCCCATTTGTTTCAAGACATAGTAATCGTCTGATTAATGAACTTTGGTTTTTGTGTGATTTCCACCTGTTAAAATTCTTTTTTAAGTGTTGATTTGATAATATGACTTCGGAAATTTATACTAAACTCTGAATAAAATTACCTGTCTTAGACACCAAGGACAATGCAGTTTGTCCTTCATGTTAATGCTTCTCAGCTGTCTCAAAGCTTATTATTTGTCTGAATAAAGTTATTATTTTTTAAATCCACCTTGATAAAAATATTGTAAGTGCTGATTTATTGACAGAATTTCACTGATTAAATGTAACTCTGAATAGAAATGACATGACTCATTAAGTAAAAAATTCTTCATGCAGTGCTAGATCTCTCACAAATAATCTGTAGCACTCGGCGAAAACCATCAGATGTCTAGTTAGGTATAATCAGAAACACTTGGAGAAAGCCATCAATATAATAACAAGAATAATCTGAAGCACTCGGAGAAATCCATCAGATGTCTAGTTAGGTATAATCAGAAGCACCCGGAGAAAACCATCATAATATTGTCAAGAATAATCAGGAACACACGGAGAAAACCACCATAATATCGAAAAGAATAATCAGGAGCACACGGAGAAAACCACCATAATATTAACAATAATAATCGGAAGCACACAGAGAAAACCACCATAAGTTTTCTTTGATATCATAAAAATACAGAAAAAAAAATTTAAAAATAAAAATAAATTAATAAAAAATTTAAAATGACAAAAAAAATAAAAAAAAATAAATAAAATTCTGGCTTGTACTAGAACTATATCTTTGCTCAACAATGAGAAGTTCACAAGCTAGCAGAATCTGTTTAATTATTTTTTTTTATTTTTTTTTGTCATTTTAAATTTTTTATTAATTTATTTTTATTTTTAAATTTTTTTTTCTGTATTTTTATGATATCAAAGAAAACTTATGGTGGTTTTCTCTGTGTGCTTCCGATTATTATTGTTAATATTATGGTGGTTTTCTCCGTGTGCTCCTGATTATTCTTTTCGATATTATGGTGGTTTTCTCCGTGTGTTCCTGATTATTCTTGACAATATTATGATGGTTTTCTCCGGGTGCTTCTGATTATACCTAACTAGACATCTGATGGATTTCTCCGAGTGCTTCAGATTATTCTTGTTATTATATTGATGGCTTTCTCCAAGTGTTTCTGATTATACCTAACTAGACATCTGATGGTTTTCGCCGAGTGCTACAGATTATTTGTGAGAGATCTAGCACTGCATGAAGAATTTTTTACTTAATGAATCATGTCATTTCTATTCAGAGTTACATTTAATCAGTGAAATTCTGTCAATAAATCAGCACTTACAATATTTTTATCAAGGTGGATTTAAAAAATAATAACTTTATTCAGACAAATAATAAGCTTTGAGACAGCTGAGAAGCATTAACATGAAGGACAAACTGCATTGTCCTTGGTGTCTAAGACAGGTAATTTTATTCAGAGTTTAGTATAAATTTCCGAAGTCATATTATCAAATCAACACTTAAAAAAGAATTTTAACAGGTGGAAATCACACAAAAACCAAAGTTCATTAATCAGACGATTACTATGTCTTGAAACAAATGGGAAAAGCTATCACACATGAAGATTTCCCTTCCCCTTGAGTTCTAGCGAAGCCCTCCTTCTGTTGCGATCGTTAGGGAGCATCCCGCATCCCACACAAAACATTGTCTACTTATACAGACAACAGAGACTGCATATACAGACAACTGATACATGATGGTTGCTAATATGAGAATAGATTATCTTGTGATTCTTGCTAGGCCATGATATTATTCGCAAATTTTTAAATAAGGTCAATGTTCTTCCTCTTGAGATCTAGGGTAGCACACCTTTTTCAACAGATCGTGAGTGAGCATTCCGTAACCTACAACCAACTTTGGTTGCTTTTACAACATAACATATGAGGAAATATGAAGGTGGGTAGTAAAACTACTCGGAACATGAGTTTTTTAGTCAAAATGAGAAAAAAAAATCTTTTTTCGTAAATAATTGATGAATGTTCATACATAAAAATACGAAGTACCTAAATA
Source organism: Bacillus rossius redtenbacheri (assembly GCF_032445375.1). NCBI lineage: Eukaryota > Metazoa > Arthropoda > Insecta > Phasmatodea > Bacillidae > Bacillus > Bacillus rossius. Next base: position 10,695,443 of record NW_026962010.1, on the reverse strand, counting down.
ATACTTTTAGTGGCTATTCAACCATTATGGAGTACGTACAGTCTAGTGAAGGTACGATATTCAAATATCGATCTCGATCTGAAGGAAATTGTACATACTGTAGCAAATACTTTGATAAAAGCTATAATGCTCGTAGCCATGAAAAGAACGATTGTGTTAAAAGTCCATTCCGTCAAATACAAAGTTGTGGCAAGTGTGGTAGGCGGATGACACGAAGAGAGAATTTAAAAAGACACTATAAAACTTGTAAAGCCAAGCTCGTTCAGGAGATAAAGTACATAGATGGAGACGATATGCTCGGGGACAGTATGTCTTACAATGAAATTGATCGACCTAGTCTTAAAAGCGATTGTGTTAAAATCTCTCCAGGTCTCGAGAAAGGATATAGCTTAAATGGTGTTGGAGATATAAGTAAGGTAGAAGATAATGAAAGTAACATCTCCAGAAAAAGTGACAAGACGTCTTATAGTAGACTTCTACGGACTTTGGAATAATTTTTTGGAAAATTAGCAAGTAAGCTTGATGCCAATGACGGTACTCCAATGTCAATAAATTCGAAATACTGGGATATGCAAGATGAAGATGTCAGTGTGTTTGATAAAGATGTGGGCAGCAGCGATGATGATGATACAAATTATCATAATCATTATTACAAAGATTTTCAGAATATGTTCAGCAAACAATCGAAGAAGATGGTGTCATCAAGTGAAATTGATTATATATCGTGGAAAGACCCGAACGTGATGGTGAACAGGTTGCGACTTTTACTTGTTTCGCAAGATGACGAAATTTTATCAGTTATCAAAGAAACGTGGGCTATATTTGATGAACTTAGAATTTCAGGGTATATATAATAAGTTAGTAATGTGTATTGACTGATGAAATTTCATACTTTTGTATTTTTGATATAAATATAATTTTAAAAATTGTTATTAAAATGTGTCGTTATTCATGCCCTAATAAAGTTCATGTGTTTGCTACTTTAAAGAATTGAGTTGTGTATGAATATATTTATATATGTATCTGTGTGTGTGTGTGTGTGGATGATGGAAAGTTTCCATTTTACTGTATGTAGATGATGGAAAATGAGTGTCGAAGAAGGAAAGAGTATGTAGAATTAAGTATCGATGACGGAAAATGAGTGTTGAATTGAGTGTCATCGATGGAAAATGAGTGCCGAATTGAGTGTCGATGATGGAAATTGAGTGTCGAATTGAGTGTCGATGATGGAAAATGAGTGAGGAATTGAGTGACGATGATGGAAAATGAGTGTCGAATTGAGTGTCGATGATGGAAAATGAGTGTTGAATTGAGTATCGACTATGGAAAATGAGTGCCGAATTGAGTTTAGATTATGGAAAGTGAGGGTTGAATTGAGTGTCGACTATGGAAAATGAGTGCCGAATTGAGTTTAGATTATGGAAAGTGAGTGTTGAATTGAGTGTCGATGGTGGTTAATTTTCATTTGTGTGAATGTTAATGATGGAAAATGAGTGTTGACTCAAGTGCCTATGATGTAATATGAGTGTCGATGATGGAAAACGAGTGCCGAATTGGGTTTAGATTATGGAAAGTGAGTGTTGAATTGAGTGTCGATGGTGGTTAATTTGCATTTGTGTGAATGTTAATGATGGAAAATGAGTGCCGAATTGAGATTATATTATGGAATGTGAGTGTCAGTGATGACAAATGAGTGTAGAATTCCTTGCATCCAGCACTGTGTATGTGTGTCTCTAGGTTCTGAAGGTTCAATGGATTCCTGGTCCTATATAAAAGTAGACTTTGCTAACATGTTCACTGTCAGGCTTATTTAATTAGCAGTCGGCATGCTGTTAAATATTCGAATGTAAATAAATAATAGGATGTTATTTGACTTCTTTTAGTTTATGTGTGCTGGGTGTAGTCGAGTAGGCTGATATAAGTAAGTGAGGAGCTTAATGTAGAATGGTCATGTGTTGTCGAATATGTTGGTGACCTACTGTATGTGCATAAATCGAATGCTAGTGGTCTGATAATATTTAGGGTTATTTACGAAGATTTTTATCGATGTGTGCTATGACAAGCTTAAAATGTCTAGTAATCTTGTAGAGTAGGTCTCTTGTTTCGGAGACTTTTGTCATAAGGCTTAACAAGGATCGAATTTGAAGGCTTTGAAAATGTATGGTACTGGACATGACTTGGCTGTAGCTATATCAACACTGAAGGTCCTCTGAACTGTAGATGAGAGGTACAAAAAAAATTGACTTTGGACCTAGCCTGGTATCGTATAAATTATTTTAGTCATGTGTTGTAGTCATTTGAAGTCAGTTGGATGTTATGTGTAGCTCTACATAATAATATTTAAATTTGGGTACCTACTTTAAATTTTGTTTGGGTTGTGAAAGTTCCATTGATTACAGACTCTTGCTCCTCTATTAAGTCTAAATTAACCGTGTATGTAGGATGTGTGATTAGTTGATTGTATATATAATTTAAATTCTCATTCCTTGAAATTCCTAATTTTTTTAAGTAATAGCAATGGATGCTGTATTGACTTGCGTATTATACAAGCGGACACTGTTATTTAAGCGAGTCTTAGACAGCAGGTCCCTCAGTCCACCTCTTGTAGTGGTACAGTGCAGATCTGATGAATTTGCTTGTCTGCATATAAGTCCGATACATGAATATTGATGTGTATCCGAACTCAATGGTAGCAACGTCGAAATCGGTACAAATCCCAATGGTGACGGGGTCACCGACTGCAGAGATCTTGACGGAGGGTCTCGCGTCTTCACCGGGGTCCCTGACGACGGAGGTGATGATGATGAAGCAGATCACCATGACAACGATGAGGGCAGCTCCAGAGATTCCGATGGTAACGAGCCTACCATCTCTAGAGATCTCAATGATGGCTGTATCTACTGTCTCTTCACTCCAAGAGACTTCAATGTGTGCATTAACGAACGAAGAGGAGACTACAATACCTGTAACTACTCCGCATTTGGTAAATAAAACATTTTGTGAGCAATTCCCAGCTTCTGCATCAGTTGTGTATACATCAGATTCTTTGGCATCCAGTACAGATGATCTGTCAATGTCGACTGGGAAATCTCCAGCTCGTGCAACATATGGGACTTCGTCGCCTACAACAGCAGTGCACATTGAAAGTAAGATACTTTCCGAGCCGTCGGTGACTCAAGGTCTAACGACGAGACATCTGTGTACGTACTGTGACAAAAGTTTTAAATATCGTCAACATGCAAGAAGACATGAAAATCATGTCTGTAGAAGAAACGCTAATCGTGAGACATTTCCGTGTGACCCGTGTGGTGTACATTTCACAAACAAAAGTAATTTGATTAGGCATTGTAAAAGCAAAGTTCATTTGCAGGTTGTACATCGGGGAAGCAATGGTAATTGCGATGAGTATCTGTATCAGTGCTGCTACTGTGGTAAACGATTTGAACGACTACGAAGTACACGCGTCCATAAAAAGCATGGCTGCAGAAGAAATCTTGACCGTGTAAAATTTCTGTGTGAGAAGTGCGGTATACAGGTTACACGAAAATTTTACTTGAAAAAACATTATAAATTTTGTAAAGGAAGGTCTCCAGCATAATTTCTGGCCCTATAAGGTGTTACACTCCTGAACTGATGTATCGTGATCTGTATGAATTATTTGTATTTTGTCACTCTTAATACGAACTATAATAATTTATTTTAATAATATTGAATGTCGCGCGGACTGAGAAATGTAAAAAATATATACAGTGTCAAATTTTATTGTGTATAAATGTACAATTTTAAATAAATTATAGAATTAAATAATTTTTTATTTATTTTTCCCTAACCTACATCGTTTATCTTAATGTAATAAACTACATGTGACACGTAATTTAGGTCGGGTTTGTAATGTCCGTTTTGTCTTGTTTGTGTGTATTATTTTGTTTTACCAATAATGATGAAGACAGTTTTTTGCTAAAATTATTTTTGTCTGAGTATGTCATCTGCATTCTTAAGGTTTTTTTTTTATGGGAGATGTTTTGGTAAAGTGCTGGTGCAGGTAATGCCGCAACATTAGAGCAAATCTGACTAGGAACTTGATTTATTATTTTTGGGAAATAATTTATTACTTCCCGAAATAAAACTAACAGACTTGTGGGAAATTTATGGTCTTAAATTGTAACCTGTCATATATTGGTGTATACTATTGTGGTGATATTAAAAAATTAATGAGTGTTAATCAATTGACCATACTTCGGTGTAAGCTGGTGCACTGGATGGGCTGTATCTGTAAGATTCTGGATACTTGGTAAGCGGTTCTTCGTCCAGGTTACTCACTCCTTCGTTGCTGATTACTAACATGAATTTTTACAACATGGAAAAAAAATTGTATACTGGCTAAGGTCTTGATTAAAAATATTTTGACGCTTATAATTATCAGAGTATTGAGTATGGTATGTGGAGTTCGACTTCTCTCGTATATGTGCTACACATTTATTTTTGTAGGTAGCAAGATATACATTCGTAGGCTGATTTTCTGCTCTGGTTCGGTGATGTATACTTTGAAGTGGTTCCGGCTAGTACTTTACGTATGCTGGATTATGATTTCACTGGAGTTTTACGTGTACTGAGTTGGAAGGCTAGTGGTGTGATGTATGCATGTCTTGAACAAAACATATGAGTGTCGCAGCATTCTGCAAGCTTGCAACTCCCGCGCGAGGGGTCAATGTTCATTTGCAGGTGATGGTAGGCGTGTCTCGATCGAGAAGTCTCTGCCTCTATCCTTGAGAATTTTTTTTTTGCGGTTGACGTGCTTGAATTTATGTACTTTTGACTAGTCGCACGTGAATAAGTTTAAATTCGTATGCATTGGAACATATTTTCTACATGAGGTAAGAAAAATACATAGATGCTTCAATGACTGAGATAGGTATCGAACACATGGTTCTTACCCTATGAGTGACTAGCACTTGTTTGACATATCTCCACTAACCCTCGTTTACTTTGCGATATAGATGGGACATGGTTGTTTTCAGACAGATGCTGGTTAAAATGCCTTGGACAAAGTGTCCTTTGTAGAAATTACTATGTGTGGTAATTATTTTAGTCGAAGTAATAATTTAATAAGACATGTAAAAATAGCGTGAAGGTTTTTATAATGTGTAAACAAATTAATGATAGGATGGATTTGTATGTAGAAATGGTGGTATACTACATCTCTTGAAGAACACTGCATGGTATATATAATGAAAGACTCTTGGGCTCAAGAAACTATATCTACTATAGGTGGAAAGGATGAAGCGGTTCCTATGATTAAATGAAAGGAACTTTGATGATTTTTGTTCTATATAATTAAATAATTTAATTGGGTTTGGGATGATGGGTTGACGGATTAAATAATATAACTGTACACACTAGCTTTTACAGAAAATGAGAATGGAGCTCACAAGATCATAGATTGCGGGTAAATCACTGACAACTGAAATGTGGAAACGATATCATAAAATGAGTGATATTGATGCAGCTCATGGTAATATTGATGACAGCTATGATGATGATTTACATCTGTGATAGTGACACGGACGTGGAGATTTTAAGACATATAATATTATTAATATAGAAATGATGTAAGCCGTAGCACGCCGATCGTGACGAGAAACAATTATTGAAGGATGCTGATGGTTTCGGGAAGACTGAAACTATTGGAAGTATCAACGCCTTGAAATGTGAAAATACACTCAAGCCTATATTTAGCAGATACTCCATACTTTGTAAAAATAATGGACTCCTAAAAAGGAAGCATGAAGGCGATGCAGACACTTCGACATTGACGATAACGAGTTCTTATACGGTAATCTGGGTGAAGACGATGCCTTCTACGGTGATTGCTACAGTGACTCTGAAGCTGGCGACGTGATCGAGGACTGTGATGCAGAACCTAAAGCTGACAAGACCGAAGAATGTGGTGGTGTCCTGAGACCGAAGCGATAGAAACGTCGTGATATAATAAATAAATCTGATCAAGCTTGTGATGATCACTGGCTCGATGATGAAAGTAACCCTGAGGTTGGTGTTAAAACGGAGGACAGCAGAGATCAGAATATTTATAATAAACGTGCAAGGATGATGGTGGCAGAAGAGATTGATTCCACATCATGGAAAGATCCAAACATATTGGTTGACCGGCTAAGACTGATGGTGGCATCTGTTCGTAGAGGAAACTACTCGCATATCGTGGAAGTATCGATCATACTTAAAGAACTTCGGAACGCTGGCTCCATACATTAATCATTTGATTAACTGTCATGTGTGTACTAATGAAAAATAAAATGAATTATTTATATTTTAAAAAAGTATGTTTTATTTCTTGTATCCTGATTTCCAAATAAGTCTGTGTTTCCGCTACTGTATGTGTGGTCGTTCCGTTTCCTGTGTGTACTGTGTGTACGTTCCGATTTCCTGTGTGTACTTTCGTTTTCCTGTTTGTACATTTCGTTTTCCTGTGTGTACATTTCGTTTTCCTGTGTGTACATTTCGTTTTCCTGTTTGTACATTTCGTTTTCCTGTGTGTACATTTCGTTTTCCTGTGTGTACATTTCGTTTTCCTGTTTGTACATTTCGTTTTCCTGTTTGTACATTTCGTTTTCCTGTTTGTACATTTCGTTTTCCTGTTTGTACATTTCGTTTTCCTGTTTGTGCATTTCGTTTTCCTGTTTGTACATTTCGTTTTCCTGTTTGTACATTTCGTTTTCCTGTTTGTACATTTCGTTTTCCTGTTTGTACATTTCGTTTTCCTGTTTGTACATTTCGTTTTCCTGTGTGTACATTTCGTTTTCCTGTGTGTACATTTCGTTTTCCTGTGTGTACGTTTCGTTTTCCTGTTTGTACATTTCGTTTTCCTGTTTGTACATTTCGTTTTCCTGTGTGTACATTTCGTTTTCCTGTGTGTACGTCCCGTTTCCTGTGTGTACTGTGTGTACGTTCCGTTTTCCTGTGTGTACATTCCGTTTCCTGTGTGTATTGCGTGTTTTTTCCCTGTGGTTTTTGTTATGGTTGAATGTGTGTGTCGATCGTTCGTTTCATGTACATAGTAAAATTTTTTAATTGCTGTAAATTGTGTGCATGGTCAGAGCGGTGTCCTCCGCGCAGTGTTTCTTGGCGCGTCCAACGGAGAAATGATAGTAGCTTCCCCCTCCATGCGGTCCTGGAGGGGCAGGCGGGGCTATCGCTTCCGTCGGTGAGCGGAAATGCTCTTACGAATTTCTACTCCTTCCGCCTAAGACGCACACGCACGTGCTTTGTGGTCATCACCCGCCGTATGCGTGGTATACATTCGTTTCCTCTCCTAGCACTGCTGAACTGTATTCATGTAGATGTTTTTATAAATGTAGAAAAAATTTGTTTTATATATATCCCTTTTTTATAAATGTACACCTAATTATTTTAAATATCAATTTTTTTTATACGTGTAACTCTTTATTATTTTAAATATGAACTTTTTTATAAATGTAAATAACTTTTATATTGACGCTTTTCCCTGCTACTTTTTTTATAACTAATAGTATTTAAAGTGAAACAAGAATATTTAATATTAATTTTTAAAACTTTAATTTAGTATAGTGATTGCGGATTAATATAACATACACACATAAATTGGATTAATTTTATTTCCAACAATTCCCCGTCCGGTACCAGACGATTACAGAGGACGCATTACAATGATGAAGTGTAGTTCATTACATATAGTTCTGATTGTATATTTTCTTTATAGTCTTACACACCACATATAAATTTTTATGGGTGATAAAAAATATAACACGTAATTTTGAGTCACTGCTGATTATGATTATTTAGTTCACACTTGATTCAAATAAAAAGTTTTGATATAGCTACGGAACAATAACTGACGCAACAGGAGTGACAAAACTTGAACACTGTAAATATTTCACGCTATACTTGTCGTCACGCAGATCACTGTTCTTCTGTGGACTCTGGTATGGAGCGATGGTTATCCGTACACTTCGACACGGGATGATGATGAGGTAGCGATGACGACGGTGTAGACATTGTATAACTTGACATTCGGCGTGATGCAATTGACGATAGTGGCGTTAATGGTCTCGACGGTGTGGGAGATGACAAAGATGGAGATCCGTCACGAGATGTATCAGGCTCTCGGGCAGCACCAGCAATGGTTGTGTGGGACAATGACGCCTCACGTGATGGTCCGTGGTTCACGAACTGACGAGAGCCCGCCTCTCCAAACACTTGACGGGCAGACTCCACTGGTGAGAGGTCACGATCGGGGGATCGACCCCGTGGCTCGTCTCGCGACCAGCGACGTCCCTGTCGTCTGCAGCACTCGATGGCATACCAGTTGTGAAGGTACGTTTCCTCGTCTTCTTCATCGCTCATATCGTCACTACGTATTTGCGTCGAGGACTCCAGCATCCATGGGTCATAGATTGATTTTTTCGTTGACATGTTAGTTGCTGCAAGGACCACGATGCTGGTGAGGAGGAACTGAGGCAAAAACTGACGGCTCCCGGGTCCTGCGCCCGGTATTTATACTTTAAAACAAATTAGGGGTGAGGAGGAGGGTAGGGGTGGGAATGACGGTAAAGTGAGGGAGGGAGGGAAAAAAACTAGAGTAGTGGTGGTGGAGGGTGGTTATTACGATAAAAAAATAATAATAAAATAAAAAATGGGAGGGTGGATCGTCGTGTGCGAAAAAAATAATTTTTTGGGGGGTGGAGGGTGTTGAGGGGAGGGGGGGGGGGTGGAGGGGGTGGTGGAGGGGGGGTGGAGGGGGGGGGGGTGTTAGTTCGTATATGCATTGGTACCAGTGGTGGGGGCCAGTTTGCCAGCACCCACCTTGGGGGCAGGATCGGTCGCCATTTTTAATTTTTTGACCTCGTCGGGTTCGAACCGAGGACTCCAAACTCCGTGTCGTAAAAGTATATTTTTTATAAATATTTTATTAAAATTTTATTAAATTAATTTTTTTATAATTTTTAAAAAAAATTTCATTAAAATCGGATAATAAATAAAAAAGTTAAAGATGGCGGCCGTAACGGAAAATGCAACGGTGACGTCATCATCCAATATGGCGGAAATCACATCGCCTGAATTTTCGAGAATACAATGACGTCATCCAAAATGGCGGATCCAAGATGGCGGATCCAAAATGGCCGCCGGGGTCAAGGTCAAGGTCAAAGGACAAGGTCACAACCATCCAAGATGGCCGCCGTGACGTCACAATCCAATATGGCGGACCGACAATCACAATCCACACCCAGAACCCAGTGCCAGAACATACATTCCTATACTACTCACAACAACAAAAAATTAGGTATACATATAAATTTTTTTCCGGAAGTCGCACCATGGTAACGGCTACAATAGGTAGCATTTCTTCGAAATATACCCTATAAGTACTTCCACTGAGGATTCCTTTGGAAAACAGTTGCCAAGAAATAGTTAAAATCTTAAATTAAAACAATATTGTAAATTTATAAAACACATTGCTATGGTTATTTGTGTATATATGAAATACGTTTTTGGAAACAATACTGAACATTTCTTGTCGCGCTTTAGAAAATGGGCGCATAATTTTAAATTATGATTAATGTTTTTTACAGGCATTATTTTTTTTTAAAAAACACGGAAAAGATTAATATTCAACAATTGGACTATATTTTGTTTTACTATACGTATAAATGCGCGCAGTTAATACTGAAAAGCTGTTCAAAGAACGGTTTACAAATAACATAACGCATAAATGTCCGTGTAAGAATCTGAACCCAGTATTACTGAAAACTTTTTTTATGTGTAACATCTGAGCTCTCAGTATGCGATTTTTGCCAGGAGTAATTTCGTGAATGGAACGGAAGTCGCATGGAAAGTAAATGTGTAACCACGGTGCTGCCATCTTTGGTGGATGGCGCGAACCAAAGTTCGCAAAGCCAAAGGTAAACTTTACAATATTAACTGTTCAGGGAATTTTAACAAGACGGGCATTATTTTAATAACTTTCCTTGTTGAAAATCAACTCCAAAGCCGGGGTTTGATATTTTTTTCAGGTATTTTCATTTTTAATGGAGCTGTTTCATTATATAGTTCAAAATTTCGGTCTACGAATTGGATGACTCGATAGTCAACGTAGTTGCTCCGACAACGAATTCTAGAGGCGGGTGAGGAAACTACGTATTATTTTTGCGTCTAGAAATTTAGTTGAAAACACTATTGGCGTATACGAATCACTATGGCATTATTTTAAATAATTTTACGTTTAATTCTGTGTGTGATTTTTGTATTATAAGAGCATTTTCAAAATGAGAACACATGAATTTTCTCGTTAGCGAGGTTGAATGTAACATATCTCTTGCAAGTGCTGAAAGACTAGTTAAAAATTTTTTTCTTTACATTTGCTTTCATGTACATGTACAAATTCACAAATATCTATAATTTTACAAGATTATTTTAGTTTCATTTACAAATAATTTTTACAATGTGCCACATACATTCTGGGGGAAGAGGGATTAGGGGATAGATGCGTGAAGCCATGTATCTTATGTGAACCGTCACATATATAGACATGTAAGAATGTATAAAAGTGTGTACACGCATGCGAGTGAGCAAGTATGCGAGTAAGCCAGTACTGCAAAGAGTCTTACTTTGAGTGCCTCACTCCTGAGCGATGTTCCTTTTTTTTTTTACGTTACGTTCTGATCTTGGTTTACCCCATCGGCCGACCTACTGACCGCCAAGAAGTTTCACTTCAAAAATTTAACTAACGGTGGAAATATAATTTTTACCGAGTTAAACAACAGTTTAGCGTGATCGACTGGCGGTCAAAGCGACGTTTGTTTTTCAAAATTACCTGTTCACATCGCAATTTCTTGTCCACCCATCGTCGTATATGCACGCATGGAAAAAAATGTTCTAAAGGTATTATTGAAGTGAAACTTCTAATGCGACTTCCAACAAGGTTGCGTTAAACGTTTAACGCTACCATGGAGGGGGTAGCCATAAAGTTTTGCTATTGTAAGGAACTAAGTAGAGAGTAAGAAAAAAATAAAGATCCTGACAGTTTGTAGTGTCGCCATATATGTTTCAATTTTCAATACGTACCCTTTTTGTATATTACAATTTAAATTGCATAAAAAATCATGTTTCATAGACACATAATTAGTGAGTGTGTGTCATTTCTCTATGTCCACGAGGTCTCGCCGCGTCAATTTTCTCCTTGGGGCGAACCCGTCCGCTTGATTAAATAAACAGCTTTTATCGTTGAATGATTTCATGATTAATTTTTTAAGTTTGATTTGATAAAATATGATTTCACTAAAAATCAATTTCTACCCCTTCCTATTTTCATTTCCACATTACGAAGTTTCACTTCTTCCGCGCGGAGGTACTCCGTGCACTATTTTTTTCTTTATTTATTACGTTCCTAGGAATTTAAAAAAAGTGGATTTTTGTTTCGCTTTCCAAATTACACACTGGCTTGCCATTTTAGCCCTTGTCTAAGAATGTTACCTGTTCGGGACAGGCGGACAGGTGTGAATTCGACCCCTGCTGACCAATCGTCGAGTTCAATAGACAAATATTAGGTTTGACATGTGTAAGGGGGTTGGCGGTAGAAAGGATAAACCAATCAGGTCCTTAAAACGCATCCTATTAAGGGGGAGAACAGCCTATCTGGGTGGATAATGTCTGTTGCGGTGGCGCTAAGAGGGGTCAGTGTTATCGTGTGAGTCGGCCTGCAAGCCCTCTCGCCAGCTGCTCGGTTATCGTGTGAACCGTCCCGGGAGCTCGTGTTCCCCCGCTAGGGGGGGGGGGGGAGGTCTTCCGGGTGAGGGATGGCGGTCACGGCTAATGTATGTCACGTCTCCTATTCGCCGTCTCCTGTTGGCCTCTTTTCGTCTCGTCTGCCGGCTCCACCCCTCTCACCCCTCTACCACGCGGAGACCACGCACATGAACCACGCTTCTTGGCTGCTGCTGCCCGCGTTCACTTTCCCGCTTCATGTGTTCACTGGAACAGAAAAAAAATCGGTTGTCTGTAAAGTCGGTTTACGGACGATAGTTTAACGTGACAAGGTCATAACAAAACATTGATGAAATGATTGCATACTTTAATGAATAAAATTGAATCATTTTGATTGAATTATCACTATTTTGTATGGATACAAAGGCGTGAAATGAAATCTACAATTTAATCGATACATTTACTTTTATTTGCACTCATTAATTCAAATATGTTTATTACTTTAACGAAGAGATTATTTTAATTATTACTTTTATACATGTTTGCTATTTAACATCTTCCAATCTGTGTTGTTCTGTTAAGGATAGGACGATGATAGGAAAAGTAGGAAACTAATGGGAGTGTTTCAAGTTTAATGTGCCTCGAAAAAGTCAAATCAATGGTTGTTTTGTTCCAATCGAGTGGAAGAGAGATAGATGCGGCGCAAGCGTACAATGAGCGTAACGGGACATAGAATAACGGGACAATGTGCGTTACGGGACACTTTTTCGTGCGTGCAGCCGGCATTCATCGATTTATCAGACGTTGTCACGTCAAAAAACGATGTAATTTCACACATAACCCATGTGGTAGCTAAGTTCCCACTGATGTTGAGTTATTGTAACACCTACGAAGTTCGCTTGTTTCAAACTCTGTTTAAGTAAAAATACTATCTAAGGAGAAAGTAAAATATCTATGATTTGGTAAATTATTCATAGCTGTAGATATTTTTATATTCCATGACTGTGATTTTGCATGTGCCAACACATGTAAATTTGCCAGGTATGGCAGTTAATTTTGCGTACTACACTTAGTAAATTTATATAAACTTGAAATCCATAAAGTTACTTTTCAAAAGAATATTTTTATATTTGGTAATTTAAAGCTGGTCGATGATATGTAAATAAATCTCATTAAAAATTTGTCCTCAAATTATAAATATTATAAAATTTCGCAATGCGTGAGTTACAAAAATTTGAGCAGTGTAATGGCATAAACTGTAAGGGGAAAACATTTCTAGTGTTACCACTGGAAGGAAAGGAATAGGGTAGCAGTGGTAGGGGTGGGATTCGGTATTGGATTGGGCCGTGAGTTCGTGATTATCGCGCTTGATGTTTAAGTGATGCCGTTCATCCTCTAACCCTGTTCTGCCCTGCGCACGGACGGGTCGCTGGGTGCTCCTGCTCTGGCGGAGACTCGATCACAGGACCTCGGAGGCGACTGCTGGACTCCACTGCCGCTGGTGTCTCAGAGCGACTACCGCTCACTGGCCTGACGACCATCCCTGGAGCTCCACTGAACCCCCACCACCGAGACTGCTCGTCAGCTCGCCGCACAGAACAAGGAGGGAAATATAGAAGTGCGACTCTTACAGTGGAAACTGAAACCATGTGTCGCTATCTGTTGGGCGGGCCCATAACTACCAGCAAATAACAAATCGGAATAGAGGTTCTCATACAAAGTTTTTTTTTAGTTAATACGTTTATTTGGTTATATTAAGTTGTCTCCTTGGCGGCGCAAACATAATTTAATCAATTTTAAAATACTTAGTGCTGTTTTGTAATAAACCGTCATGTAATAAATAAGGGAGTAGGAGGTGCAAAAACTGTTTGTATTACACACCACAAAATTAGTGGCTACCTAAATAGAGTGAAATTTCAATGGTTTGTTTGCCTGATAATAACTTATACATTACTTCTACTGTTAAATTAATGTAGTTATGTCAGCAATATATTATGAAAACTACTATCTAGCGGACGGGCCCATAACTACTTCATAAAACTAGGTCTCAGTCTCGGTAATTAGAGTTTCTCCCCCATGGCTCGACGCTCGCGCGAGTGACTGCATCGCAAGGCAGCGCCGGCGGTTCTCTGCGGTGTATGAGTGAGGGGGGGGGGGTATTGACCTGGGTGCTGTGGCCTTCACAGACTCATTGCTAAAGAAACTAAAACCCTCTTATCTCAAGTTCTCCCAGTTACCTTACAGTGGTGTTTAAAAATAGGAAATTATTTAATGTAACATATCCTATCCTACTAATCATATCCTATATCGTAATCTAAAAAAAATTAAATATATTCGTGCGTTCAAAATCTTAGTTCTCCGGAAGTTCTTCACCAATTGCTTTGAAATTTTGACACAATGTTGTATTCGAATACGGGCGTGTTTTTATATACGCACCTATGCCACACATGTGACAGGCAAAAAGATAGAAAAAAAGTATAAATAGTTAAAAATAGAGTTTTAATTTTTTCATTGGTATAGAGTGACATATATAGAGATATATAGCTATAGGTAAATAGATGAGAGATAGAGAGATATAGATATAGAGAGGTAGATATATATGTAGATAGAGAAATAGAGAGATATAGAGATATACATAGAGAGATAGAGAATTATAGAGAGATATAAAGATTATTTGTACATGTGTACGTACTTAATTTTTTTTTTTTAAATTGATTGAGGCATTGCAACATATGTCGGTCATTAGCTAGAAATATATAATTGTGAAAGTTCTGATTTTTGTCTCTTTGGATGTTTGTGTGTTTGTTACTCAACCGCATCTTCAATAATGAATGAATTTGGATAAAATCTATAATGCAGCTATCCTATATAATGGATTCACACCTAGGCTAGATAATATAATTATGAAATTTCATACATTAAGAAATGAAAAAAGGGTGAATTCAGTTTTGTAATAAAAAATACTACGAGGTACGACATAGAGAATGAAATATAAACATGTGGGTGTTCTTTTCTCTATGCCCACCGAGCAAAACCCTTTAAGCCTTGGAGTTACGTTGTTAAAGGTCCAAAGCTCTAATTACTTTGTTTAAATTCTCAGAACAGCTGTTTCTTGTGAGAGAAATAAATCTACCGAGACCACAGTCTAGGAAAAATCTTACTAACTTAAACTTTTAATGTAAAAATAAATACACACAACAATAAACTACATTATACTAAAGAGATATGCATATTCTGGAAAAATGCATATAATAAAACACCAAATATTACTTAAAGGAAGTTTGGGAATAGCGTATTTTTACCATGGTTTTAACTTGACCATAAAGTAACGATTGAAAAAAAGCTATTGAAATGGACATAACCTTTAATTGTGATCGCACTGTGGCATGTGTATCTATTCATGTATTTATTTATTTACTTACGGTGTAATGTTTTTTAACTGTTTTCGAATGGTGAGAAAGATACTTTGAGTGAATGTTTCATACTGCAACAGATTGAAGTACAGAGTTTTTGTAACAAAAAAAATCATCACATGTATGATACTGTAATATCTTTAAATCAAATTTTTTTGTTACACTTTTATTCTTTTTAATCTTTTTGAGGGTGATTTTAGCGTGCGACGAAATGCGCACGCAGCGAAAATTTAACAGAAAGAAGTCTAATGCATATGCGCCTCATATTAAAGAAAACTAACAAATGTTTATATATCATCGAAGCTATGTATGTTATAACACAGTTTTCTCGGCTGATAATTTTTAAGTATAAATGAAAGAAATGAAATTGCAGAACCTGTGTTTGCAGGTTAATATTTAATTATTAGCTAACATTTTTCACAAGTAGTCCAAATATATTTTATTGATCGAACTAGTTTTGTGGTACTTTGTTCGTGAACGATTCGTTCATAATGAACTAATCGTGGTGCGAACTAAGACATATGATTATTTCGCTATTAAAATAATCAATTCTTTGCGAGTTGATTTCTCGAAAGCTGAACACGAGTCGGAAGTGTACCGGCCAGTCTGATTCGCTCGTAAAATAATAATTATCGTTCAGAGTGAAGTTGTAGTTCACATGCATACACACAAATTGGGAAATTAAAATTAACTAACAAACCATGAGAACTAAAAATAACAGAGAAATTAACAAGTTATGTTAATGGCCATTGTGTATTTTTTCTACTCTTAACAAAGCATGATCACTCTTACTAGCTGTAAGAGAAACCTATAAAACTATATGTAGATGTTTTATGAAAAATCAGTAGCATCAGTGCCTCGGCCACATAGCGTATCAGAAGATGTTCTCGGTTCCACCTTTAAGGGTATACAAAAGGTTAAATATTATTGTAAGATAATAAATAATTAAATCTCCTAAACTAATCAAGCATAAGAAAAGATATTGGGATCCAAAAATATACACACAGAAATTACCTACCAAAATATTAACATTTTTAAGAAATTCTACTCCTAAGGGGTGAAAAAGGTTTTAAAATTAAAAGTTTTATCTCCGAATCTAATTAAGCACAGTAAAATATATATGGTACCAATAATAAATATACGAAAACTACCAACCACAATTTTACCACTTTGCGAAATTGAAATTCTAAGGAGTGAAAAATTCATGAATATGGTTTGCAGTAAATAATTATATCTCCAAATCTAATGAAGAAGAATAAAATATATTAGGTACCATTGGTACCCGTTTCCCAACTGTCTCTTGAAAAGCATAGCATAATGTTTGTTTACGAACACCGACAACCACATGAAGTTGTTCACAGGACAACAGCAGAATACTACGTAGACCATTGACAGTGGGGGCCCTAGACTTGGTGGGGAACAATATATCTCGGAGAGAGCCGAATCGGGGTTCTTGGAAGATATGGAATGGCCATCCCCCGAAATATTTGAATAACTAACTATTTATATCAACGTTTTTAATCTAACCTGGAACTGACATTTCTGCGAATTTTATGGTAATTTGTTTTAAGAAATGCTTATACTCTTTCGTAATAAATTGTACTCGAGTTAGTCTTATGGATGCTAATGATCGAATTCCGGTTAATTCAAATCGTTACATGAGACACTTAAATTTTTGAAAATTTTTATAGTAATCAATTCATGATAAATAAATTAAAGTCTAGCACGTTCAGTTACACGCTAATACCTATTGAAATATCCTATTTTTTTTATCATTAATAGAGACAGGCAAAATTCGCGGATTCATTTCGAGACAGGCTGGAATCCAAACTCGTTTAGCTTAATGCTGCGTCAGTGATTGGACCGCAATTTACCTGAAGGACTCTGATCCAATGGCAAACACTCAACAAAAGAAGTATCGAATCATAAGAATCGCAGTAAAAAGGTGTCCCGAGTCGGTAGCCAATGACCAGGTGAAAGTTGCCTGAGTAAGTACATAGAGAATCGTGGAGTCTATCCTAGTGGTCATTGAAACAGCGAATTTTTCCAGTCCCTACTCATCGATGTCCGCAGTTTTCACAGAAGACTCAGACGCACACGGAGAACAACAATGAAACAGGACGGCGCGGGGCCCTTGACAACAAGGTTCGTGGCACAGGCTGTGGGCGAGGGGAGTGGAAGTGCGTAGCGGTGCGTGCAAGTGCGTGGCGGAGCGGCGCGAGGCGTGTGCCGTGCACACTCGACCGCAGTTCCCGCGCCGGGCCGCACCGGAAACACCGCCTTGCCGGCCCGCGCTACAACCCCCTTGTGAGACTGCGAGGGGAGCGCTACCCCGCGCGACAACCCTCCGTGGCAGTGTGCTACCTGGCGCGACAATCCTCGATGACAGCGCGCCTGACGTGCCACACGCGCGGCCGCCGCGCTAGGCAGTGTGACTCCCCGCGCCACAACCCCCTTGTAAGACTGCGAGGGTAGCGCTACCCCGCGCGACAACCCTCCGTGGCAGTGTGCTACCTGGCGCGACAGTCCTCGATAACAGAGCGCCTGACGTGCTTTATGCAGCGGGTTACTCCATTCAGCTATCTTAGCTATACACAGTGTTCGTTAATTACTGAGCATAAATTTAATAGGTTACAGGTAATGCCAAAACAAGCAACCCTGCAAAGTTACAGGCGAAAACTTTGAACATGGTACATATTTGGGAGGAGTTTCACAAAACCATCGGTACTGACACAAACACTACTCGCAGCAGACTGACCTTAAGCACGTTGTGAAGCTAAGTATCTGCCACCCCCCCTTCCCCACCCCCCATTTCTAACAACAACCAAGCCAAGCGGTTTTAACCCTCTGATGCATACCCTAAAATTTATCACTTATTACATACCCTGGGTCTCTCAGGCCCACATACAAAATAATTACATTTAGATAAGATTTTGTTTACTTTTTACTTACTACTTTAGCACACTTTATTTTACATGAACTATGAATAATTTATATACATCTGTATGAATGATTTTATAGCTTCATAAAATGTATCTGCCTTATTTATGATATTGTCAAAAATTCCATTTTGTAATAGTACATTTTTATTAAAGAAACTGTACTCAAATTACTTTGAAGCCTAATTTTTTCACACTTTATATTTACATAATATATTCATATACAACATACCGGTATATGAATGCACACATTTACAATAAATGAGATATTGTATCTGTACAACTTCTAACTTCAACACCTCCATTCGAAGCTTTCATGTTACGCAAGGATAAGTTTTGGTTCAAAACATTATTCATTGTTCTAAATGCATTTTTGGCACACAATAAGCTATGTTCCTTGCAAACATTGGTGGTGCATTTGCAGCAAATCATAGCACTCTTCCTGTCTTTTGATGAAGGGCAAATGGAACACCTTCTCCTTTTCGATGAACTAGATGCAGCAGTTACATTACTAGGTGCGTATTCTGTCTTGCCTATAAACTTTTCCATATCTTGTTGAATGTATTTCTGAATAAATGGGTTGGCTGCACAGTTTGTCATGTGTGTATCATTTCCAATGATAGATCCTTGATAAAAAGTCTCCTTTGGTGTGTGACCCCTTGATGGTAAGTAGGATGTTGAATTCTGAACAAAATGTAGGCATTGTGTGTGTCAACGTCCAGTATGTTACTCCAAATAACAACAGGCCATCTCTTTGTCTTGCGTTTACAAGTATACAGATGTACTTTTTGTCCATCAAGCTAACACCACCTTTTGTAGAATTGTAATACTTTATAATTTCTAGTTTCTTCTTCGGATGCGATTGGTCAATGGCATTGCCATGTGCATTGTACTGAACAAAAGCACACACTTGTTTTTTTTTTCGGGATTAAACTAACCATTGTCAAATCATCTTTGAATGAAAATTTTGAATTGTTCAAAGGTTGATTTTTACACTCTTTCAGTTCAATTGGAACATGTCGCTTATTTTGTCGCAAAGTTCCTACAGTTGTCAAGTTTTTTTCTAGCAATTATTCTGCTAGTGGAACACTGGTAAAGAAATTATCAGTTGTAATATTTCTTGATGTATTATGAAGGGGCACAACTAACTGTTTTACTATATTGAGAGCCAAATTCTCCGTTGGCTTTTCTCCTTGTGATTTACCAGCATAAATGCGTCCATCAACAGCATAGCCAGTATCAGATTCGCACATCCAAAAAAACTTATTCCCATACTTCCCAGGTTTGCTGGGCATGTATTGCACCAAGCTGCTACGCCCTCTGAATGAACCTAACTGTTCATCAATTGTTACACACTTTGATGGTATTACTGTATTTTTGCACTGTGATATAAAGAGCTCCCATACATACCGAACTGGTGCCAACTTATATGTTTGCAGCCTGGATTCACGTGTGCGTTTCTCATCAAACCTGAAACACTTTCTTATTGTTTCAAATCGGTTTACAGACATTGTTGCTCTGTAAATAGGGTTAGCACATTTATTTAAAAATAGTTCACGAGCAGCAACATCCCAAGTCTTTGTAATAACTACACACTAAATACATTTCTAAAAAATGAAAACTGAACTTGTTAGATGTAAATACTAAAACCAACTATTTCTCATGTATGTGTAGCAAGCTACTGCAATCTGGTGGCAAGCGATGAACCAACTACTTAGTTCACAAAATTATCCACAGATGACTGGTGGTATGTTTATCTAGATAGCTGTGCGCATACCAATGTGAAAAAGTTATGAATTTTTACATTTATCACCACTGCAATAATTACAAAATAGAAAACATAATCGAATACTAGTGAGATTCATATATTTTGTCACAAGTATTAAAATTGCATCTAATTATTGTATGTAATAAAAACAGTTACATCAAAGTAGTACAGCATAATTTCATTAGAAGGGTTTATTTGGTGTTTACATATGAATAAATAACTTGTACAAAAATTCAAGACTAGAAAAGAAATTCATCCAATAGTTTGCTATATTGATTTATTTTATAAAAATTAATGTGTTGAAAATATGTTGTAATTGATCAGGAGAGTTAGCTAAAGTGATTTTTGTTAACAAAATAAAAATACATCAACATTAATTAATATTACATGTCAAAGAAAATTAATTTTATACAGGGCCTGCGGGACCCAGGGTAAGTAAAACCAGCGTACAGACATAAATTATTTTTTTCTAAAAATAATATTGTGCTAATTTTTTTTGTAAGTACATGAAAACTAATGAAAAGTATCAATCGAGGATTACATAAATTCACAAATATATTGCTTTTCAAATATAACTGAAATATCCACAGTAATAACTCAATGGGCCTCCAAGACCCAGGGCATGCGTCACAGGGTTAACGCGCTGCAGTGTACAGTCACTTCAGAATAAAATCACTTGCATTACTTTATGAACAAACCCTGTAGAGCATCAGTAATATTTATTATCAAACCGCCGTCATTAATAGGAACATTGATGGAAAGGATGGAGCAAGGGGCGCAGTGGTAACACACTGAGCTCGCACTACAGATTACTCGTGTTAGAATACCGGTCCCACCATCCTGGTTTCAGTTTTCCATGAATTCCCGAGATAATTCCTGGAAAATTCTAAGATGGTTCCTTACCCTTAGCCTAACCTATACATTTCCCAGTATAATTGTACTATGAAGTGTGTTGAGAGTGTAATAGTCTCTGATTACTTAGCTGATGATAAGATATAGAAACCCTTATATATATGTATATAAGGGTTTGATATATATATTATATATATATATCAAACCCTTATATATACATATATATATACACACACAATTTGGAAAGGTGGGTTTAAGCTCATCAATAAAAAAACGTTTTAAATTTACTTTTTGTGTCATTTCTAGTCCGTTACGTATTTGAAAATAAAATTACGAAATCAAATCCACATCCAACCTAAACAGTTCAATCTGAAGACGTGGATATCTCGAAAACGTATTTCCTATATGCCGATGATCCGTCGTCATTGAAACTAACCATTAGCTATAGACGGACTGGGACGGCCGATTTCACACGCTCAAGCTACCTCTGAATTAGACACACAGGTGCCTGCAGCACCACTCGCTGCAGTTATGTCCAACACAGGCCACATGTTGCTAACTGATCCACCACAACATGAAATAACAACAGAAGTGGGAGATTTTTCGTTTGCACCCATGTGTTACAACTTCACGGCTATCTAATGCCGGCCATATTACTGTGGAATGTTTGCAGCAAATGCTACTAGATTTTAGTGTGAGCATACAATCTAACATAACAACTAAAATAGATTGTGTACAGTCTAACATATATCGTGTAAGTACAGCCTAACATAGATCGTGTACAATATAACATATATCGTGTCGGGATGGACATTAAAGATGAATTATAATCTAAAATATATCGTGTACAGTCTAAAATATATCGTGTACAATCTATCATAGATCATGTCGGGACGGACATTAAAGCTGAATAAGAATCAAAATGAATAAGAATCAAAAATATATTGTGTACAGTCTAACATAGATAGTGTACAGTATAACATAGATCGTGTACAATTGAGTGTAGTGGATAATAGCTTGGAGACACATCTAACTGAACAAAGCGGAGCATTAGAGATACTATTCGAACAGGAGACGCAAGGACACGCCCGTATAGATACCTCTTAATGAATTATTTAACATTACTATTGGAAAAGACGAAACCTGTTTTCACTAAAGCTTAATATTTCTCTGTGAATTTTTTGTGAATGTATATAGTCACGGACTCCTAAACGAGTCGTGGCATGATCATTAGTTGAGTATTCTAATTTTATTGTGGCATACTGTCCTCGATTTTAAGGGTATTATTAACCAGTAAACCTAAACTAACTTGACGAAGACCCATACAATGGGTACAATGCAGCGATTTGTACAATAACAGAGGGAAATTCACAAAGAACGTGTGTTTGGTAAGTGTCTCAGCATTGCGATTATTTAGCAGGTATCCTTCATCAATTCACTATTCGACTCCACAAATCTAGCGATGATGATTCTGAGAATGGAGAAGAGAGGTGAAAACTACTGTGATTCCAGTCCAGACTAAACTGGAGCTGTGAATTGTTTGTGATGTCCGCGTGCTTAGCGTAGACGCTCCCCGTGTAGCTTGCACACTATCGCACCGTGATCTCCCTCAGAGTTCAGGCCAGCGCGCTGAAGAACATTGTTTAGGAGGTCACTCCAGTGTTTCAGGGGCACTACGCAACCTGCGTTAACCTCATAAGATTCAATGCTATTTTCATTTTGCTTATAACTAATTAACTAATATAGATTTCGAAATGATGCTTGCGTTATATGTAAGATAACGATGCTCTTATCAAAGCCCCTTTCTTCAAAATCGTGCATAAATTAACAAAACAGCTGCCTTGCGTGTCGTCAGCTTCGGCCTCCGTCCCCATATGCTTGTCTCCATGAGTTTCAGCGCACTTTCAATTACATGGACGACGTTGGCAACATTGCCTCATTTTACATCAGGCCGCAGAGAACCCGCACATAAAAATTAATGTTCAAAAACCCCAGAAATAAATAAATAAATAAACTATGTGACTGGCGGTCAATCAGAAATTTCCAGAATTGCTGCTCAGTGTTTTTTTTTTTAACTAAGCTGCGAACGCCACTTGTAAATTATAACACTCAATAAGCACTTGTCTAAATACGTTTGAAGGGATTTGTAAATTTTATATTTGTAATGTGAAATATGATAATTCCTGAAAATTTCATAGAGCATCAGGAAGAAATTGTTTCCATCATACATTTTAGTGTAAATAATTGGCATTAGCTTGAGACATGATTAAACCCCCAAAAAAAGTGCAGTATTGTGATACTTATTGTTTCTCTAACTCATTGCTCGTTGAAGCGTTGGGATTGTACAGAAGAACGTAGGTTGACGTGTAAGAAGAGTTTCAATACCGGAGGTCAAACCTCTCTGGACAGAGGCTTGCTACTTGCAAGCAGGGTCGGTTCCTCTGACGCGGGCTAGATGTCGCTGGCTCCCGGAGCTGCCGGCGCCAGCTGTCTCGGCCGCCATCTGCAGCCGCGGCCGATCCCTGGGTCAGGTTTCCCGCCATTTCTCCACTGCGCGCCGTGCAGAGAGGAGCGGGGGGTTCGATGACGCTGCGCGGGAGGTTGGCCGTCTGTCGCCGGAGACGGGGGTTGGCGCGCGAGGCGCACTTGATTGGCGGGGACTCCCTCACAGCCAGACTACGCCGACTGAGGCTGCTAGCCCAGACACTCTGCCGTGACCCCGCGATGTCACGTCTAACTCTTAAACACTCTGCTGGCGTTCAGTTTAACTGCTTAAGGCCCCCACCTACCTTTGCACACACGCCGTGCTGAGCTTCAGGGGAAAAAAACACGCAATTTGAAAACTGTTCAGGATACCAAAGTGGTGTCTGTCTGTTTGCGAACAGCTTTGAAGAATACCCTGAGGGTGGATGGGTAGTTCTGTTTCCTCATTCCGTTTTTCAAATGTATTTTAAAACAGAATAAATGTCTAAATGCGTGTTTTCAGAGTAATCTTTCAGACATGGAAAACCCGGTACGGATTTTCGAAACCACCCTAGTCTTGCGTTACACCTTTGTCTTCATTTCTCCGCTCCAGTGTCATAGTTGTCCAATGCACGACCAGAAGACTGGGCGCCAGTTCACAGCCTTGCGCTTAGAGGCGATAGCGCGGTACGAGAACCAGCGAGCGTCGCTCTTATCGTTCCACCTCACCAACCAGGTGGGCCCCGTAAGAGGATTCATCATAGGGAAAAATTTTCTGCTGAGCCTTTTCGGTGGCATTCGCACGTGAAGGGAAGGGATGAAGGAAAAGAAACCCAGTGGGCAGCAAGACAGGCGACGATGAGTTGTTAAATCAGCGGGAGTTCTGGGGAGCAGGAGGGTTGGGAATGTTTCGACAGTCTTATAATGACTAGGGTAAAGTATCTGAGAAGTAGAGAAAGGGGGGAAAGTTATCTGTGTTTGTATTCCGTAAACCAGAATGTAGATTTCATAAAAATGAGTTAATTTGAATATAAAAGTTTTTTGACGTGACAACGTCTAATAAATCGATGAACTCCAGCTGCACGCACTAAAAATTGTCCCGTTACGCACATTGTACCGTGACGCTGTGTCTCGTTACGTTCATTTTATATTGCTCTTTGCTAACCATAACCTCCTAGCATTACGACCGAGTCCGTGGCGTAGTTCTGTTTTCATGCATTTCAATGTAACATTTTCATTGCTCTTTGCTAACCCGTTCCTCCTAGCATTGCTGCAGAGTCCGTGGCGCAAATATATTATTTTTGACTGCATCTTGGTGTTGGGTAAGCCATTTTCCTTCACATCATCCTTGAAACACTCCCATTCGTTTCCTACTTTTCCTATCATCGTCCTATCCTTAACAGAATAACACAGATTGGAAGAAGTTAAATAGCAAACATGTATAAGAGTTATAGTTAAAATAATCTCTTCGTTAAAGTAATAAACATATTTTTTGTATTAATGAGTGCAAATAAAAGTAAATTTATCAATTAAATTGTAGATTTCAGTTCACTCTTTCTTTGTATCCATACAAAATAGTGATATTTCAATAAAAATGATTCAATTTTATTCATAAAAGTATGCAATCATTTCATCAATGTTTTGTTATGATGTCACGTGAAACTATCGTCCGTAAACCGACTTTACAGACAACCAATTTTTTTTATTTAGTAAATTGGTTAGTACTAATCACGAATATTACTATATGACTATCGAAATAAGCTAAATTAATGTCTCAAATGTCGTTAAAAGTTAACTGCTCAATTTCATGATCATTTTATAATTAATTTATATAGTTTATATTATAGCTTATATTTAACAACACTGTTGAAAGCATTTTTAGTCTAGGAAATAAAAATTTTAACCTGTAAAAATTATGCCCAAAGAAAAATGTTGCAGTCATAGATTCGCCCATACTTCGTAAAATGTACACTCGTATTAATAATATAGTGTGACCTAACACTTTGTTCTTCACTCGCACTTACATTTTAATTTTTATGTGGTCCATTCTTGTTGGTAGTAGGGATGAGGTTAAGCATGTACAAATATATAAATATCTGTAATTTTGCATGGTTGTTTCAGTTCCATTATATATATATACATTGCATGACACGAATCTATATCCTGGGTTGAAACAGTCATGCAATGCAGTAGCGTCCTAAATGGTAGTATACAACCTGGAGAAACCCAATTACCTTTCGGAAATATAAACCGCGTATCTCAAATGGGAACATTTGGAACTTAATTCCACAGTGATCTCTGTGGCGGAACACCGCTTTTATGACGTGACGAATTAAACCGTGTCACAAAATACACACCCCTTGATATGAACTATGAATGAATTGGTAACGAGCAGCCAGTAATACTGGGGATATTGTGCGCTAATGTATTCATTGATTTCAAGCCTCAGGAGTAGTATGATGCGTTAAAATTTTGCGTCCTTGGCGGGATATCTTGCTACGTTTCGAAGTGTTACCTACGGTCGGATAGTAGAGGCTAACTCTGAAAACGAAACTGCTATTATCCAACCCAACATTTTTATTGAAGCGAAACTTCTTTGGGCGCGGTGGGAGCAAATTTTTTAAAGCAGAATTTTAATGCAACGTTTTTGTGAAACATTTCTGACGTGAAAAGGACAGAGAAAAGGCACTTGGCCAAAGAGATGTAAAGAGAGCAGTGGTTTATGTTGCTGGGCTCTTTTTCATTATCCTGTTTGGGCGATGATTCATCCCCAGCTGAAAATAAAAATAGAACGGAGAGAGATAGATGGACGAAAGAATAAGACGGAGAGTGTGTGCATGCGCTTTTTTCAGAAAATAGATATATTTATCCTATGCAGTCAGCTGTGGGTACCTTGAACTTTATATTTGCTAGTAGAGCGCTTGTTAAACTAGTAGAGTAGAGAGCGCTGTTGAGACAGTCCCTGCATTTTCCGCATAGATAACGCTACCTGTTATAAATTTCCATAAACAGGGGCGGGAGTTCCAAAGATTGCCGAAGTTCCCCGACCCCGAGAAGGCGGCTGCCGCAGCATTCAAATACCCCGCGCTCCGTGCGCAACGGGACAGTATCACACTTCGTAGGTGCACACACATATGTATGTTCGTGTACGCGGGTACCCGTAACATCTTTGTAGGTATTTGACTTTTTCAAAGACCAAGATCGGAAAAAGTCCCCAAATATTCTCAAAGGTTCTCAATATTAACAGTACTAGTCACCGTACGTGACGTGGAACATGCAAATATTTGACTATTCCAAGCACCAACATTTTTTTTTATGTGTGAACATCTTAGCGCTCGATATACGGCATTTGGTAGGAGTCATTTCGTGAATGGAGCGGAAGTCAAATGAACGGAAATGCGTAACCACGGTGCCGCGTCTGCGTGGAAGTCTCAGAAATATCGAAAAATGGTGGACCCGCGTGATTCAGCCTTTTATTTATATTCCCCCAGCTATTGGGATAGTGCGTAATATTTTTTTCGTGTGTCACAGTTAATTTATTATTTATAATTATTGCGCGTTGAAGTGTTTTAGATCCTGTGTTGTTACCGGCGATGCTGTTTTGTGTATATTACCATGATGTACAAGGTAACCTGCATTTTAACATATCCTTTCTTTATTCTATTTTTTTCGCGAGTAATTTTTTTTCTTCTGAACTCTGACATTAATTTGCAATATTTGTTACTTATTTCTTACTTACTTGTCTAATATTTACATGAAAACTTCTAAATTGCTATAATTTCGCTATTTTTAACGATTTATTTTTCTCCTGGCCGTGGTGGTATGTTTGAGTTTAATTGTCGCACGGAAGTCAATACAAGAATGAATCCTATATTGACTAAAAACTTGCTTACACTGTGCGGACGAACTGCATCTTAGCTGTTCTGGAACTAGCCGAAGCGCATCAAATGCACCAACACATTGTAACATTGTAGGAAACTAATAAAAACTAGTCTAACCAAATCTGAGTTGTGATGTGTTGTGTTGGTTTAGGTAGGTTAGTTTATTACCGTATTGTTAAACAGAATAATTGTTAGGTTTTAAAAAAGAAAAATTTATTGAAATTTTTCCTTAAATTGAATGCTATTAATCACTCGGCAATATTTTAAAGAATTCACGTTAAATTTCGTGTCTAAGTTTCGTACTATAACTTTATTTGTAACATGAACAACATGAGAACACATGAATTTGCTCGTTACAGAGGTTAGTTGTTTGCACCTCACTGGCGAGTACTGAAGGACCCATTTTTTTGGTTCTATAAACATCAGCAAGAAATTCTTATGAAAAAGTAGTATTAAGTAAATATGATAGCAAGATGATTAAAAGCGCATTTATTTTTCAATGAGAATGATTTTCTGTTTCCAGTTACTCCGTGATTGCGAATGGTTTCTCTCAGTGTAGCTAAGCAGGTAGGCATATCAATCATTCCTATAGTTGTCACTCTAATACTATTTGTGTAATTGTGATAGAACCACGAAATTTTAGCCTAAATTTCTAACCCTAACGTATTTATTTGAACGTCAGAGTTACGGGATTAAGTAAAACTATACATGTTATTTTCATATTCTCAAAAGTTTATGAGGCGTCTGTGGCGTATGATTAGCGCTTTTATTTTCCATCTAAGTTCGTCAGCCAGAGTAGCTCACTGCCATCGAAGCGCGTCGCGGAGAGTAGGCACTCGCCCCCGCCAGCTGGTGCCCTGTACCATTGTTTTCTTCAGGTGGCGCGAGATGTCTCGCGGTAGTTTCTATCACTCCATTCGGCCCTTCCTGCTCCATTCTCTCGTCTCCACCCTCATTTGTTTCCCCGGCGGAGGGCAGCTGCCGGCGCGGTCCGCCATATGCGCTGGCTGCTCCACTAGAACCACGGTGTTTATCACTCGCCCCCGGAGTGAGGTGCTGAAGTCGGCGGACGCCCGCCCTGGTTCGCTATAAAACCCTCCGGCCGACCATACACTCTCCAGTTAATACAACCGGGAGCTCCTCTGACAGCTTGGAACAAGGAATGCGTTCTTCCGCTGCAGATGGCTTGCGGCTTGCGCATCGTAAAAAAAATAAAGAAAGATAATGTTGGTCATTGGGCCACCAAGCGTCGGATGTAACTTGATAAGACCGACATCTTGAAAATAAATTCATCGGACTGGAAGTTAGTTCTTTCCGCTTTGACACTAGGATAACACAGCACAGTAACTATGCCATACATACACCAACAATGTTCACCTTAAATTGACGAAGAACACTGGTTACGAAATATCCATGGATCTCAGTAAATTTACGTTCATCTTCGTACATCTACAGGTATTGATGTATCTTACTTTTAACATTTTCCTCAATAATAATCCTGGTATTTTAACCAAACCTTTTTTTTTTTTAAAATTCCTTTCGGCGCAGCCTACAGTCGTAGGTATATTTCAAAGTACCTATTTTTTCTGGAAATATTTCGGAAACGTCTTTAAATTCTGGAACCTTTTAAGAACTTAATTTACATAAAATATTTATGTTCTCCAATATTACAAAAATAACGATTAATCGTTTTCTTATTTTCCATGCAGCGAAAATATTATGAATGATTTTAACTCAATGTATCCGGCATTGAATATCGTAGAATGAATTACATATTATGCCAATTATTCGATATTTTTGACCTTCAAAAACTATTTTTCATCCTTTGCACTAATAACGTAGTCATATAAAAATTTTCTTTGCAGCAAGGTTTAAAATAATAATATGGTTTCAAATAAATTCGAACGGATTTGATGCTAAGAAAGGTTAATCTCAACCCCTGTTTTACGGTAATAATTCGTTTCATCAATAATGGTTTCAACTAAAGTTATGGATAACTTTTACGATTCATACAATAATTTATAACGGATTTAATAGTATACTTTCAAACCTTGTTATTTCCACCCCTTGCAGTAATGGTTGGTTAGATAAAATTTAATTTAACAAAAGTTTTATACAATACTTAGAAAGTTAAACAAAAATAAGATTGTATTCGTTAGCGTACTTGGTAGTGAAGTTTTATTTATTTTCTTATTCCAACCCCAGGTTATTCTTACCCCTGGTTGTCTTGCCTACAAATGACTGTAGTTAATCCACGGCATTTCAAGCCCCTACCGATGAATATTGATGTTTTACACATCACATCCAGATTAATCTTTGTTTTCACCGACAAGTCCGAGAATACAGAAAGAAGGATTTTCTAGATAATGAATTTAAAAAAAAAATCAATAAAAATAAACGGTCGGGAGCGGAAGGTGATAAAAAAATATATATATCCCGGGGATCACAGTCAGGCCTCTCTGACGCAAGTCCTGTTCGGCTAACCACGCGGTACTGTTGTATTCTGGTGCGTGTCGTCTCGCAGTGACGAAAAGCTTGATTTAACACTCTGGCTCGTTGTTTAGGCTGGGGTTTTGATCGTGCTTTATCCCCCTTCACTCCTCTGGAGCTGATGCTGAAGTGGGGGGGGGGGGGGGGGGGGGGGACCAACTGCGCGTGCGCAGTGAGGTCTGGACAGCGATGAAGTCCTCGCTCACCGGGAGCGCAAGTGCTGTTCCGGCGCAGCTGCGGCTGTGGAGGACGCCATTACACAGCAAAATATCGCGTGTTTGTGAACAAGTAAAATAAACGATTATGTATAACGATTCTTTTGTCATTTTATATGAACTGAACTTATTACATCTATCAATCCAAGAGGTTTTATTTTTACAATCGCGTTTGAAGTAAAAATATTCATTTAATTTTTTAACATTCATTCCTGGAAAATCACTGTGCGAGAACACATTGCAAAGAACGCCTTGTATATGCAGCATGAGAACACACGGATCTGCTCGTTACCGAGGTTAGATGTTTACTCGCCACTGGCGAGTACTCAAATATTCACTCACAGGTTCTTTTATTATTACTATATGTATTTATTATTTTATTATTTTTCGTGTATTTTAAATGATTTTGTTTGATTGTTTTTTTTTTCGCCACGGAAACCCACCCGCTTGCTGCAGTCCACTGCGACACCCACTGATGCGGCACGGTAACACAGAGGCTTGTCTTCAGACTGGAGCTATTGAGGTTCATGATTATAATACGATATCCCGTAAGAACAATACAAAGAGAAAATAAATATTATGTGGATATTTAAAAGAGGGAACCCACCACCGTAAATGAAATAATAAGGAAATTACATAACCCTTGAGAGTTTCTCGGTGGTTCGTCTCTCGGTGGTTCCGTCTAACATTATGCATTACCTACAGTATGTTGGACTGCATATGTGTGAGTGTGTGTGTGGCAATGTGTTCGAAGGACAATCACTAGAACGACCACGGAAAAAACGAATTTTAATTTTTAAAAAATTTATACCTTGTCTTATTTGTAGATATACAGGAAAATAATAGTAAAACAGAGAGAGAGAGGGAGACTTCCGGAATACCCGCCCTGGAGCTCATGACTGTAATCAATAGACTGAGCGCTTGTAATAGCCGACAATGATGGATAAGTGGTAGGGGACAATGCCTCTCGTTATCTCCCTGGGACTCCTCGGGCACGCAGCGAACCCGTGAGCTGGTCTGTGTCTGTCCACTCTCTCCTGGCGGCACGTCCACTCCCTGATGGGTAGGAACCACCACTGCCTGCACCAGAGGAGATCTTAGCGGAGACACTTGACATCGCGGACCAGGCCGAGGGACAGGTGTTTCCCCAGGACTTGGCGGTGGTGACTCTCCGCCGCTGTTGAAGACCCGGGTCGGCCGGTACCTTTCCAACTCCAACCCTTCGCCCCTTGAGCCATGGCCCCAGGGCTGCGCCGGACAGTGTTCAGAGGAGCCTGCCAGCTCACCAGACAGCCGTCCCTGACAGCCGAGGAGGACGCCTAATTGACTACAACGCCGACAGCTAGACAAAACTGCTGTGTACCACAACGCCGAATTACCACAACGCAGAAATACACTAACGCCGAAAAATGTCATTAGATTAGGTAATGTTAGGTTAGGTTTGATTGTGGTATTTCGGCGTTAAGGTACATTTAAGAAACACACACAATTTCATTCAGTTGTTATTTCGGCGTTGTGGTAACGACCCCCAGCCGAGGAGGTCACTGCCTCGCCGGGAGAGGCTTTGCATGAGCGCGTCTGTGTTTCGCTGTTTCGTCATTTTCTTGCATCAGTGCATGTCTCGCGTTGAATAGGTTATTTACGTAGTTTTTATGTATTTATATGTTGCCCTTTTTTTATCTGTGACATTAAATAACTAGCTTACCGCTGTTGAATGGAACAATAAATCTGATAATAAAATAAAAAATGCTAATTTTCGTTTTGATGAGTTCATTTGTAGCTAGTTTCTTTGTGGTTTTTAACACACACGGCGAAAGTTTTGTTTTTTCTGACCAGAGCGGCTTGCTTCTCTTTCAGAACGTGTTCTTGACCATCGCGGAAATTTCCTCAGGAGCGCCCCCGGCGTGATCGAAGGCGGGCCCCTGCGCAACGGGGGGGGGGGGGGGGGCGAGGGTTGGCTGGCCAGGGGGTGGAGTGAAGCGTTGGGGGTGTAGGGAGGGTCGAAGCGGAGGGTAGTTTTCGGGCAGCTGGCCGCGTTGCGTCGCGCGTCTCACCTGCGTGGCGCTCACGCAACTTGTTTACCTGGCTGTTCCCCCCCCCCTCACCCGCCTGGACACCAGATGCCCCAACCTCGTGAGGCAGCCCCGTGCCTCGCGGCGAGTCACAGGCAGACCCGTGCCTCGCGCCCGCAGGCGAGTCACAGACAGGCAGGCCTCGTCAACCTCGCAACAACACCGCCGTGTGGTTTATACACCGCGCAAACCGACCGTATAACTTAACACTAAAGCAGACAAATTCTTTTCCGGCCTTCTTTTCATTGTTGATTATTTTTTCAACAACGTGTGAGTTTCTTAAAAGAATTTTTTTTTCAAAAGCATCTTTTTTTGCTCCATTGTTTATTAACTTAAAAATATTTTATGCTTGTGGTAAAGAGAAAATCTTAGCCTTTTTTCAACGAAACATCTGCAGCTTAAAGTTTTCGGGGCAGTTCGCTTGAAACGCGAGAACTGCGCCTTACTTGGTTTATAAACGGGTGTTTCAAAACGTCGTATATATTTCTTTACGCTTCTGGAGTTTCTTGCGTTTTAAAGAACTTCGTACAACTTACGTAAATTTCAGGATATCGCTGATAGTTTACTTGTTCAAGACAGTTCCTAGAAGTTTTACCTTAGCAGACGATGGCTGAGTTGTTTCGTCCATCGCGTGAGCACAGGCAACGCACGACAGCCGTGGCGTCTCTATGCTGGGCGGGGCAGGGTGATTCCACAGTGGGTTACCGTTGCCTTCCGCGGGACATCACGAGCACCCAATCCTGTGCCCAGGGAGAGGGGGCGGGGGTCGAACCCGCTCCATTAGGCCCTCCTGCCAGACACGCCAGCCACTGGACTGAGTGGGCGGAGAAATAAATAATAATAATAATTTATTTCCCATTTTTTTACACTTTGTTAACAATATTCACTTAATTAACCAGGAAATTTAGCACTCGCGAAAGCAAGCTTGTATGTGAGTGCATCTAGTCACTTCAAATTACATGCGGTATTTTGACGATTGTAAACATTTGTAAATGTATAATAA
This sequence comes from Bacillus rossius redtenbacheri, assembly GCF_032445375.1. NCBI lineage: Eukaryota > Metazoa > Arthropoda > Insecta > Phasmatodea > Bacillidae > Bacillus > Bacillus rossius. The sequence continues at coordinate 10,662,593 of NW_026962010.1, read as the reverse complement.
CTGAGAAATAAATATATAAAATATAACCTAGGAAACTTAACATTAGTTATATAAAGATGAAAGTTAAAAAGAGCAATTTATAAAAATTCAATATTATGTATAAACAAAAAACGTATAAATTATAACATTTTTACATGAATAAATGAAAATATAATTAAAATAAATAAAACACGCACAGTAAAATGTCAGGTGTAACCTACAAGTATTCCATTAAATTCATTACAATACTATTTAAGTTGGAATTTCGAAAGTGATAATGCGTAACCTGTTTGATTTTTGATATGGATTTACTATTACGACCATATAACTTCCGTTTTAGTGTATTCGGATATCAGTTTTTTTTATCGATTAAATCAAACTTACCTTATTATCATTCATAAATGAATGAACATTTAAATATTTGTGAAACACGCTTCAAATTCATTTCAATTTAGAATACCATGTTTTAAATTTCAACTTGCATTTAATTTGGTTATATGTATCCTACCGAGTAATTAGTAATCCAACTTCCACCAGCTTCATAACTTTAGAGTTAAGCTTCAGAGGTTAAGTTTATGAAAATTTTAATAAGAGAATGTAGTTTAAGGTATGTTAATTGATAATTAAATTATCTTAAATTCAGTTAGATTATATTAGCAGAATCTTTTTATAATGAAAACATATTCACGCCCTTTCCAACCGCTTAGGAAAATAAATGTGGAACGTGGTGAAAAAAAACTTGGTAGAATTAGTTTATTTATAAATCATACCTAATACCTAATACCTAATAGTTTTCCTTCCGCTAGTTTATCTTCGGAGATTATAAAATAAATCTGAACCTCTTTTTATACACTTTACGGTTGAATATCGTAAAACGAAAAAAAAAAACTCATTATATAGGGTTATTATCACGTGCTTGTTTGCTTCAGAGATATGATTCTTTATGATTAAACAAAACATACATTTTGTCACCACTTAAAGGTTTAATTTTAAAAAAAAGAGTGCGTGTAACGCAGAACACGTAATAGAAATGCAACATATTTTTCAATTTAATCGGCAGAGAGAGAGAGAGAGAGAGAGAAGACAACTGTCTAATTTAACTTTTTTTCACCCTCTTAACGGAGTATTTAAATAAATAAGGGACTAGTACAACACATAACTTTATATGCATGTTGTTCATTTTTTAGTGTCTTATCTCTAGTTGTAGTATATTCGGAAGAGTGTAGTTTATTCTTAAAATCTAACATACCCCTTTTACACTCATAAAGGGGTGGAATTTTTGAAAAATTGTCAATAATAGGGTGGAGGACGACACAACGACGACGACAGCAGGGATGAAACACTGTGGGTTTTCTATGACGGAACAGTTGCGACGTTTCGGGATCAGGCATCTGCTCCTCTTAGCTTTGTTGCCCGCTGCTGAAGGGCCAACCAGCGTGAAGCAGCAATACCGCGAGTCCAAGATACAATGCTGAAGCAGCCTTCTCCCCCCTTGCAAGAACCATCGAAAACAACAACACTGGGGGGAGGGGAGGGTCCCATTCCGTCGGCGACCACACGACGCGCAATCCTCCGCGCTGACGGAATGCCGCGAACGAGGGTTGAAAGGGTTGCAGTCGGTGTTTGCGCGGGGCGTGTCTGGTCGCAGCTGTGTGTGGGTCAGTGGGGCAGCGAGGGTGTTTGTCGCGACGTGCCGCGGCGTTGCGCCACCTCCGCCCGCCGCAACACATCTGCGGCAGATGCCGCCGCTGTTGGGTCACTCGCTCACTGGGTTACGCGGCGAGGTCTGGCCCGACAAACACTCCCCGGGGGTTGTTTTCCCGGCCGGGGTGTTCGCCCACCTGGGTGGCCGATGTCAATCCGTGCCACAGGTCGCCATCCTGCACACACAATCATTGTTTTCTTCACCTCCTATTCCTTTGGAAACCAGCTGCCAAGAAATAATCTGCAACACTACAACACATTTCCATGGTTGTTTTTGCATATATGAAACAAATTTATCGAAACAACCTTGAATATTTCTTGTTACGCTTGCTGGCACATGAATAATAATTTTTTAAAACAATGGATTCGATGATATAAATTAATTAGACTTTTAGTTTTAGTTTTCTAGTGCTCATTAATGTGCACAGTTAATACTGGGAAGCATTTAAAGGGAACGGTTTACAAATAACTTTAACTAACGTGGGTACTGGGTCAACACAACGCATAAAAAAAAGCGCTGCAGTGGCTATTCATACACGGAGTGGCGTCAATAAGCGTCGCTGTTCTGGGTGTTTCGGGCGTCGGGTCAGCCTGGAATGACGCTATCGTCCCTTCGAGAAGGACGCCACGGGTATATAAGCGATGACGCCGGCCTCCAATATAGTTCCTAGAGTTTGGAGAGTTCCGCGAATGAAGGGAAGTGCGACATCGGCGAAGAGGGTGAGAGACCCCCTCGAGAGTGGCGCGACGCGGAGTGACGGGACCGTGAGAGTGCGACCTTTGAATATATATACTGTATAGAAGTCGCGAGTGGATAGGATTTACTCTACGTTTTTCAGAATGTATGATAAGCAGCTTGGGAACTTCACCGCTGCAGTGCGCTGCCGTAACGCCCTGTATCGTCTTAGTTGTTATTTACACGTTAGAGAGCAGCCCTGTAGCCCGCTGTCATTCCCCGCACCCCTCACCCATCATTCACTGCAGCTCGAGGACGTTCAACGGGAGGGGGAAGGGGTGTTTGAAGAGTTCGACACTTGTCCGCCAGGGACCACCACAAGTTGATGCCCTAGAGATGGTGGCGATTGCGGCGGTGAATTAACCAACTACCTCAAAACCGTATTAGAAATTTTAACCTGGGCTGGCGACTTCTATACAGTATATATATTCAAAGGTGCGACTGAGTGGCGCGAGACTGTGTGTGTGGACAGGCGCGAGGTGAGGGGCGAACCACTGTCGAGTCTAGCTCCAGTGAGGAGTGCGAACTGTGGAACTTGACAGACATTGAGTCACTTGTGATTAAACATTTTTAAGTGCAAGCGATTGGTGATCAGACATTTTTAAATACAATCATTTAGCCACTTCAGGACCTAATAAGGGCCTTCCCACACTGCTTGAAGCTTAGGACACCTTCCCTTACTTCGTTGCGGGTTGTACAGTCACACCAAATCACCCTCCTGGAATCCGACTGAATAATCTTTCAGGTCGTAACCTCGTCTTCGTTCGATTCATCACCAATCGAAGATTTTTGCGGTCTTCTTCATGTATACGCGCCATTCACTCTTCTAGACGATTCACATAATCAGTGGTGATGGTAGGCTTTCTGCGAGGACGAGTGAACTTGACATCATAGGACAATCTCAACTCCTGTCAAAACACAATACTAGCAGGGGTCTGCCCAGTGGAGTCATGGATGGCAGACCTATATGCCATCAGGAACAACTGGATGTGTTGTTCCCAATCCTGTTGATGCTCAGCCACAGCCTTGACATGGTCCAGAGATGTCAATGGCTATCATTTTAAAGGGAGCCCCTACATTGTAGGCCCTCAATTTTCCCACGACTCCGATGTTGTGGCCCCTTTTTAGTTGAGCTTTGTCTACATAACAGTTTCTGCTGCCAGCTTGTGAACTTCTTTTTTTTCAAGTAAGGATGGCTTTCTAGCACAAACCAGAATTTTTTTTTTAATGTTATTTTTGTGATTCACTGATCTTGATTCAGGAAAATGTTTGTTAGTTTTCTTCCATGTGCTCCTGATTATTTATCATGGTCCGCCATCTGGATGAAATCACTGAAAAAGTGAGCTCTGCGGTATTTGAGCAACAGATAGCAGATAGGTTACGGATAGGACACCAAAATCTGTTCCCTAAATAAATAAGGGACTAGCCGTGTTTCAGTAAATTACAGAAAATGTTTTTCAAAAATACTTTTCCGGAAAACTAACATCTCTAGTGTTTACACAGCTAGGGAAAAAGTACAAATTTACTTTTATATTCAGTTATTAACAGAAACACACAAAAATGTATTTTTTATTGTTCGAGGCAGTGAGATTTATTATACTTAACGAAATATCTGTAATCAAGATCTGACGGAGTTAGATGAATTTTGTAATATATACAAATATTACCGTATTTCGTCCTAAATTGTGTAACAAAATATTACACTGTAATGGGACGTGAACCCGAAGCTTAAAATCTTAATAGCTGTGGATCTCAACTATTTCCTTTTTACTGCTATTCCATTGTCTTCTTAGACCTTGCATGCACAACTTGACATCGCACTAGGTATATGGGTAGGATACAGGTGTAGCATATTGAACACGTGGACCACGTAAGGAAAAAAGTAGATCATTGTTGGTCTGTCGCGCGTCTGCCTCGCGAGCAAGTAAGAGCGCCTCTTGGCGGCTGTCTCCACAATCCCCCCCCCCCCTTCCTTTCCGGCGGGATGCGTGGCTTGGAGGGGTTGTAAATGTCATTAGCACCTCGCCCTTGGGGTTGGAAAGTCTCCACCCCAACCTCCACGGAGGGTAGTCTAGCTCCCGCCGCCGCTTCAGGCTATCACATAGGCTCGTACTTTCAACTGTTCTAGCAATGGGTGATAGCGGTGGTCCTGGGCCATTCACGTTTTTGGAAGCCCTCCCGCGGTAAATTTGAAAAAACATAATCTTCCATACATTTTTCACAAACCTGGAAACTAAATTTCGACGATGGTTTTGTAAATTCATCCGAGGATATTTTGATATTCTTTCCCGATAAATTATCCTCGGGTCAATTTTTCCGGTGTAATCACATCATTATACGTGGCAATCAAATCTTAGAATGGTTTTTCTAATATGGAATAACGAATTGAAATAGGTATTGACCAACACATTAAGTTACAAGATAATCAAATATTTAACTTTCTTTTTCCCGTTAACATCCATATTTTAGACAATCAAAAATAAATATAAATGAAAAACACTGGTGCGAGATCCCGTAGCTGTCTCTGATGGGGGACAGTGATTCAAAACTAGTTCATGCTAATGCGATATTGCTGACTTACGCTATATTACATATAGAAACCTCGAGAACGGACCAAAAATATGAATACACAAAAACACAGTACAAGTGCGACCCAAAACAAGCTGACATTAAATGTTAAAACCTTAGACTGCGCGGAGAATTCAGCGGAAACATTTAGTCGGACAAATATCACAGCTCATACGATCACAGTGGACTAAAAATTACTGGACCGTTTAATTTCATCACTGCGTTCGCTTGCGCGTCGTTGTGTTAGTGTGTTTACCATATTATATGTTTAGTAAAAACATTGGGTTCGTTTGTTTGTCTCTGATTTTTCTGTGGTTGTTTTTGTCTGTATTTACTGTTCTAATTGCAGTCTGAGCTACGATATTTTTTTAATTTCCTTTCACGGGATTCTCTGTGAAGCGTATTCATGAAAAATTTGACATCATCTTATTTGGGTTTGTTTTTTGTATGTGTGTGTTTATCAATTTTTAACCGTTATTGAGGTTTCTCTGTGACATACAGTGCAAACCAACAATGGCGTATGTCCGCAAAAATTATTAAAATCAGTTGCATGGGCCAGTTTGTGAGTCTGTTGCACGGAGCAGGCGACTCGGTGAGGAACATGAAGTACGTCACTGCGGATAATTTGTATGAAGTAGTAAACCAAGAGTGACTGTTGTTATTATTGTTCAAGTTCCGTCGACACAAGGCTTTTAGGCCGGTAACCCAAGGCACAAAAATAAGGTGTTGAATATGCTACACATGTGCCCTAACCGTATTCCTAGTGCACGATAGGACACGGATGGTCCCTTATATCAGGAAAGGAATTTTTTTGTCTTATCCGTTGCCCATCCGTTACCCATAATCCGCGCATGCGCACAGCTCACTTTATCGTTGATTTCGTCCAGATGGCACCCACGTCTGGCGCCATTAACTTGTATATAGTCTTCATCGGGGGCCATACCAAGCATGCCAAATGAAACTCTATAATAGCAAAACTATCCTGGAATACATTATATAGGCAACGTACTTTAATGGTCATAACAAGAAATAATTTCAATCTTAAAAGTACTTGAGAAAATTAGAAAGGTGGTTTGATTTTTGTGCAATAGTGCTGCCTGTACTGGACCTGAAAGATGTTACTGGCAAGTGTAGCTGCACCGCGAGAATACAGAGAAGACTGCTTTCTTAACAAGGAGTGGGCTGATCCAAGTTCACTGTGTTACCATTCGGGTTATGTAATACTACTGCAACTTTTGATAGACTTGTGCCTGGGTTCTCAGTAGTCGCAAAAACCACTGCATCAGCTGACCGAGGACAAGAGACAATTTCGATGGACTTCAGCATGTGAAACTGCCTTTCAAGACCTTAAGTAATCCCTGTGCATTAGGCCCAAACTTGTTTACCCTTCAACATGGAGAGTTTATCCTCGACGCAAATGCTAGTGGAGATGGGTTGGTTGCTGTACTTTACCAGGTTCAAGATAGAAATGAACGAGCAATAAATAGCATACTACATCAAAGTTGTGTCTAAGTTTGAAAGTAATAATTGTGTCACATGAGTATAACTCCTGGCTGTAGTGAAGTATCTGCAACATTTCCACAAATATTTATATGGGAGAAAATTCATTTTACGCAACGGACCATGCCTCACATAAGTGGCTGTTACTGTCCAAGAACCCAGGGAAAACTTTCTCGGTGGACTGAATAGATACGACAGTATGATTGTCGGATAAAACACAGGGAAGGCCGAATTCACAGGAATTTCGACACTCTCACGAAGACCTTGCAAGGTAGACTGCAACCATTACAAAATGGCAGAGAAAAAAAATGGAAATGAACAATCTTAAATAATGGTAAAGATAAATGGGATAATGCCAGCTTGGAAGCAGCACAGCAACAAGATCCTGACCTGGAACCCATTATAAGCTGGCTAGAAATGGTACGGGACTTCCATCATGGCATGAAATATCCAGTGACCATAAGTCTATGAAAGCTTACTGGCCACAGTGGGAGTCCTTAGGGATGGTAAATGGGTTACTAAAGAAAGCATGGCTGAGTCCAAATGGAAAGATATTTACCATGCAACTACTCCTTCTGAAGAGTCTAGTGGCAGAGGTGTTAAATAAATCCACGGTGGTACCTCTGGTGGTCACCTAGGGGTTACCAACTTTAGCCAAGATCCGTCAACGCGACTATTGGTTAAAGTGTCACCAGGATTTAAAGGCTTGGAGTTAATAATGCGAAGTATGTTAGACTATAAATGGGCCACAACACTGGAGTTATGGAAAAATGAGAGCCTACAATGTGGGAGCCCCCTTTGAGAGAATAGCCATCGACATCACCGGATCATTTCCCAACACTAAAGATGTTAACCATCATATTCCGGTAGCAATGGATAAATGCAGTAAGTGGCCAACAACTTCATTTTGCAGATTTGGAGCACCAATGGAGCTCCAATCAGACCAAGGACGCAATTTAGAGTCGACAGAATCTCAGGAGGTGTGTCGGTTGCTGGGAATAAATAAAACCAGGATTACAGCCCTACAGTCTCAGTCCGATGGAATGGTGGGGAGGTTCAACATAACTCTGGAGGCACACCTTGCCAAGGCTGTGTCCGACCATCAACAGGATTGGGATCAACACATCCAGTTGTTCCTGATGGCACATGAGGCTGCTACCCATGACTCCACTGGGCAGACCACTGCGAGTATTGTGTTAGAGTTGAGGCTTCCCTGTGACATCAAGCACGGCCGTCCTCCCCAAGATCCGACACGCACCACTGACTATGTAAATCGTCTGGATGAGCGTATGGCGCTTGTAGATGAAAAAGTTCGTAAAAATAGTCGATTAGTGACGAACCGAATGAATACGAGGTACGACCTGAAAGCTTATTCAACTGGATTCCAGGAGGGTGATATGGTTTGACTGTACAACCCGCAGTGAAGGAAGGGCAGGTGCCCTAGGCTTCAAGCAGCATGGAAAAGTCTGTGTGAAGTGTTTAAATGGCTAAATGATGTGGTGTACCGCATCCAGAAGTGAAAGAGGGGACGAATGAAAGTGTAACATTTGGACCGATTGAGAGAACATGCCGGGAGAGATGTGTTGCCTGCTCGGGACGAACAGGGCCCCGCATGGCGCCTCTGACGTCATGCGCGCGTACACTTGGGGGATTAGGGCGTCTGTACTTCGCCACATCCTGCCCCCGCTCCCACCTTCCTCGGCGCTGTCATACGTCCTTTGATGGCGTGGCAATTATTCGGGCTTACAGAATTATAAATTTCAACCAAATATCCTTTGATGTACTTGGTCTATTCGGTCTATAATATAATTTTTTTTTTTAGGTTTCAATGGTAATACCTTTAACTCGAACTTTTCTTTATATTATAATAATAGCATCTTCATTAAGAAAGTTCTGGCATTATTTAACAATAATTCAAGCTTTATTGTGCTGTAAGTTTACATGTCAAAAAAAAATTTTGTTGGCAGCAGCGTAACTCTGGAGTAGTTCATATTTAAAAAAAAAAAAAAAAAACTTCTTTTTGAGGCAAAGAAAGCGATTTTATGGTGCGGACAAGCTAACTCAGATTGTTTAACCATTAGTTTCTCTTAAAGACTAGGTGTCTCACATTATTCTGGTTATTGCCTTTTAATTAATATTTATGTTCTTGGATGATTCCTATAAATGAGGGACTCTGTAACATAGTGATGCAAAAAAATTTCAACTTTGATTCAGCTAAATTTCTCACCTCTGACACTTTCAATTTATTACTTGGTAAAGCAAAATTCAAAACTGCAAATCATTTACTTACACTACTCTGTTACAGAGCCCATCATATGTCCCCCTACTTTAGAGCTCCGCCTACCCGGGCACACACACGGTGCGCAGAGCTTCAGGAAAAACAACGCGATTTCAAAACTACTCCAGATATCCGAGTGGGGTCTGCTTACGAAAAGCATTTAAGAGTTCGCTGAGGGCATAAAAGTTCTTTTGATTTCGAATTAAGTTTTTAAACTGTATTTTTAGAAGAGTTAAAATGGCTAAAACGCATGTTTCAGGGTAAATTTTAGGCGTAGAACAACCGGTACAGATTCTTGAAAGCACTTAAGGGACTTGCATTACACCTTTATCTTCATTTCTCGGCCATATAATGTCACGGTCACCGCTCAAATTTCACAGTTATCCTGTGACGACGAGAAGACTGCGCGCCAGTTCAGAGCCTTGTGCTTAGAGGCGACACAGCGCTTGAAGCACCCCGCCTTATCATCCCGCCTCACTAACACACATATACCCCCGACGAGGCGGGCCCTTAAGAAGTAAGCATTGGATTTTAATTTTTTTTTTATTTTCTCTGTATAGTATGTATTCTACGTGTTATTTTCTAATTGTAAAAACAAAGTTAAGTTTTTAATTACTCTAATTTTTTGGGAATTATTCTTCATGGTCACTTTCTATAAACTTATTGTGTTTACTAGCGATATGGTTGGGAAGTTTTCGTAAGAAAATTTACCGTTTACAATATTTTCTGGAACAATAGACACACATTTTCCCGGAAATTTGCCCGGAAATTTTCCCTTTTTTCTGTTATGAACTTAAATTTACTTAATTTAAGATAGGTTAATGTACATTTTACAATAATTCATTTTCCTCGCTTTTAGGTACTGTTTAAACAATTTATCAGTTGTTAGAGGGTAGCGTGGGCCCTACCCAACTTTTAAATATTAAGTGAGCCATTATGTGGTAGAAAAAGGCAATATATATATTGTTTACTGTTTTTTTTTTAGAATAAAACAGTTGATAATATTTATTTGTGTGTTTCTGTGAAAGTTTTACTCTTTGGAAAAATTTCCAGTTTTTGCAGAAAATGTTTCAGTAAATTACAGAAAATGTTTTTCAAAAATACTTTTCCGGAAAACTAACAGATCTAGTGTTACACAGCTAAGGAAAAGTACAAATTTACTTTTATATTCAGTTATTAACAGAAACACCGAAAGTTCTGAATGGGATGTGAAGCCGAAGCTTAAAATCTAAATAGCTGTGGATCTCACCTATTTCCTTTTCACTGCTATTCCATTGTCTTCTTAGACCATACATGCACACTTGACATCCGCCTGCACACATTTGTGTTATGCTTCTGAGCACAGCATACGCGCGCTGCAAATTGCAAACTTTCCCGTGGCAGGCGCAGAGCAGATCGAGGTCTGCGTATCGTGGCAGGCTGATCCAACTTGCCTTAGATTAGGCAGTTCTCTGGATCAGTGTCAGTGGCACCCATTTCCAAAATTTAATCGTAAGATGTTTGTTAGCGAGCATTGACAATCACACGAAGCTGTTTACGCCGTTGCCCGGACAGCAGTGCGAGAATTATACGAAGACCATTGGTATTACTTTTGAGGATTTCAGATGTGAGACAAGTTACAGGTCATAGACTTTATGGTTCCGATCGCTCAAAGCAAGACCCGTTTGACATCAGGTTAGGTATCACAATCCTGCTCCTCCTTACGCCCCGTCAATAAATCATTTATTTTAACATAAACATTATTTTTATTTTGCCTTAAAACAATTTGAAGAAGCATTCAAGGTCAATAGACTGACGGTCTTATGTGTCGAAGTTTGGCTGTATTTAATTATAGCTTGCGTGCTTACGTTTATTGCGTCATAAATGTCAGAGATACCTTTTTCGTGCTTTCTAAATTTAGATGTACCTATTATTTTTAAGTAATTTATTAATAACAAATTTTTACATAACATAACTAGTAAATCACACCTATTGGCTGTAATAATATTTAATTAAATTAAAAATAATATCATGTAACTATACAAAGGCTGTTTTAATGGTCACAGCATATTTTATCTTTCAAAATATCAAAGATTTCAATGATAACTGTCAGTATTTTATATATTATTATAAGTATTAAAATAATCCAAAAAAAACTATTAAATAATATGATTTCACCTATTATATTTAAGGAAAGAGGAGCAGTCATTTTAAAACATCTGAATAAAAATAACTTTTATTTGAATCAGGGTTAAAATCAGGGTAATAAATATAAATCGACTACCTAAACGTCCACGAACAATATTAGCTTAACAAAATAAACCAGATGTACATAAACCACGATCAACTTTTAAATTTAAAATCCAAAAACTCCTCAATTATTAAAACATACAATTTCCCGCAACACTAACAATATGTATGTTTAAAAAATAAAGTTTTGATGAAATAGCTTTAGCAGTTTTCCGAGACATTATGTAACTCACTAGTGCAGAGAGGGAGGAAAGTTTTTTTCCTCAACTTCGATTATTTGTTTTTGATTCCAACCAAAAAACCCATTCGTGTAAATTCGAAAATTAATGACAATATATGTGTTTGTTGATGTGCTAGTAAAATTATATCAGCGCTATTTATTGTGGGAAAATATTTCACAGATATAATTTGCTACATGAATTTAACATTGTGTCGGAGCTAAACTGGCGCGGTGGTAAAACACTTGACTCGCATTCCGACCATTATGTCTACGGCTTCGCAGGACCGCTGCGACGGACTGCTAGGTTGTTGCTACCGACGAGCCATGGTGCGTCTCTTCCCCAGCTGCCCAGCTGAGTGTGTCTGTCTCCGGTCGGAAGCACCAGCAGTGCTGTGACTTCAGGGTCGGGGGGAACAGACGACCTTCTGGTTAGCTGAGCCAGCTGGAGGGTTCCTGGTGGGGGAGGGGAGGGGTAGCCTCAACCTCTGACCATAGCTGAGGCTGTGTCGAGGCTTTCCCGATTGTGAATGGATGCGGGCGACACCTGCATCCTTGTAAGTTGTGGACGGTGCAGCCGGCTCATGTTAGTGTAATGGCTAGTGGTGCCGGCTGGAGGTCTGGTGAGCTGATGTTTCGGCACTTGGCCCACGTAGGAACGCCCCCTGCGGGGTCACTGAAGGATTCCCTACCCCCCCTCCACAAGTGCCTGGCCCGATGGTGCCAGTTATCAGTCCTTGCGTGCAAGATCTGGACTGTTCGTGACGGCTGCTGGTTTCCCGGGTTCCAGTCTTGTTTCTGACGCGGGTCGAAGGCAACCCGAACACCGCCACTTCGCCGTCGGGGGAAGCTAGCCGGCAGTTGGTTGAATCCCGGGGGCGGTGAATGCAACGCAAACAACCGCGTAAAGAGATCGGCGTTTTGGCGTGTGGGCGACGCCGTGATGTGATTATACACTGGTGCGTTCCCCGCTACCCGGGTAAACACCCGTGGTCGACGCTGCTTCCCCTTGGGAGGGAAAGGGAGTGGTAGGATCCAGAGAGGGTGCACATTGCGCAACCACCTCGCCCTCATCTCCTGTCTGTGTCCCCTCCCCCCTCGCACCAGCACCCCCGGGGTGGAAGGGGGTTGTTCAGCTCAGAACGAGCCGCCGCGACACCCGGTCCTTTAAACACCAGCAGGGCGGGCTTGCTGCAGGCAGGCAGCGTCGGCGCGTGGGGAAATATTGTCTTTCCAAACCCTGTTTTCACAGTTGTAACTCGGCGCAAACTGAGCACTCGACTTATTTATAAAAGAATTTGTGTAGTGCGTTTGCCAACATCAAAGCCCGCGGTTCCTGAAAAACGTTTTCTTCGATTACTCTGGTGTTTTTTTTTATTTTTCTTTCATGATAAGAGTGCGGCGATGACGTAACGTATTTTAAAACACTTGAAAATCACACGACATGTTGCAGAGGCTCGAAACAAAAACATTCCTAAATAATCCCGCAAATTTATGTTCTTACAGTATTATTATGTATTCATATTCTTACAATGTTTTCAAGGCGTTTTTTTTTATTTTCAGTATGAAAAAGTAGCCTATTTTCAGACATAAACATTACACGTACGTCGTATAACTTACTAGTTCCAATAAACGTTAAAAAACAGTGAAAACAATTTTAATGTATTTGTGTCAAAATAAGACTACAGAAATATTTTAAAAATCCATTTACTGATCAGTTTATTGCTATGTCAGTTTTGTCGCTGGTACAAAAATATCGACTGAACAAAAATTAACGAAATATATGTTATAAATAGAGACCTGCAAAATTCGCAGTTTCGATGGCCTTCAGGATAGACTGCACATACCCCTGTACACTCGGGCAAAAAACGCAAGTTCATTGGCTGCCGACTTGTAAGTAGTCTCAGCTGGTTTGTCTGTGATTCTATCCTTATTTGGTTGAGGGTTTATAACTGGTTGAGATTCGTCCAGATGAACAGTAATCCAATAGCAAAATTATCTAAGAGGTATATTTGTTTGAATTCTAGCCTATCACCGAATGAATCCACGATCTCCAATTCAGCAGTGGAGACAATGAGTGTCGAACTGGCGACTCCATGTACAAGGTCACAGTTTAACATGTGTCACAACAGCACGCCTAACGAAACAATTTACTTATAGTGATTTGGAAACACTCGTGCTCTTAGGAGGACAGGCTACAACGCGGAACAGCCAATTGCGCCAACGAGGTTGGCATTTATTGCGTGATTTCACTCCGTTTGTTACAAATGTGGAACCGGTATTAGTAAACTTAAAATTATAGTTTTTAAATAAATACAAAATTTAAATATTCCAAGGGTAACAATTTTACTATGTTAATTGAATTAGACTTATCTCATTGCGTTTGGTTAAATAGATTCGTTTAAAATGTTATATAAACTCGTTTTAGAATACCAACAGTAGCATTGCCTGATTTTCAATCTCTCGCGTTTCTGCCTTTTATGTTTGACGTGAAGTATTCCAAGAACTTTGAAAGATTTGCACGTTATGTATAGACGTTAATGATTTGCTTTTTTTTATTGCTTGAGTGACGTTTTTCTCTTGTTAAACTTTCGCATATGTAAAGCAAAATTTATGTAACAAATTAGATAGAATTTTACTCGTTTTCATTATGTATGTGAATTATCAAAAGAGACCCGAAGGAAAAAAAAAAGCTTTTTACTTGCTACAATGTCAGTTTTAGAGTTGGTGACGTGTTTGTTAACAACTGTTGTTTTGTTTCGTTATTTTCGAACCCAAAAAAATTCAGCACAACCGTTGAAACGAGACAGAAACACGACAAAACGAAAAGACGAAACAAACACAATAGTTTTCCAAAACAGAAAACAGAAAACAGAAAAAGTACTTAGCAATGGCGTATGTCCAAAAGCTTACATCAGGTCATGCACTCCCATTGCACAAATCTTTCAAAGATAATTTCGTTATTATCGTTTCGCGTCCTCGTGCTGTTGTGTTTCCTGCGAGGTTTACCGACCCGCCAAAGTCTCGTACTCGCAGGGCCGATCGTCACTTTTCGAGCGACGCCACGCCGGGGGATGACGTCACTGCGACGCGCGCGCCACCTTTTAAATCAGTCCCGCAGGGCTTGTGTTCGTGGTGGGTCGGCGTGGCTTGTTATAAAAAACGAGTAGGAGGGGGGAGAGTGGAGGGGAAGTTGGAGGGGAAACTCGGCGTCAGGCACGCGACAGCTGCTGCGTGACAGATGTGCGGAGCTCTTCTCCCCCCTCCCTCCCCATCCACGTGGGCACGGCACTTCCCCTCCCGCCGCGCTGTTCCCCCTCCACGGCACAATGTCGCGTGTACTCGAGCGGCCTATACATGCCTGCCAGATCCGCGGGCAATTTGTTTTTCCTCGTTCTGCGCACATACGTCACGTTGGAGATAATTCAGACGATGCTGGCGCTGGATTAGCATGGTATCTGACGGTAATTTGAATATTTTAAAAGTAAACATATATAAAATATATAACTTTGAGAATTGTTCTTTCACGCGGTGTATAATTTGTTACGTTATTATTTTCCATTTCGCTGTAACAATTTTATGAAATGTTTCACGAACTTTATAATTACCCTGTATATGGTTGCCCGAATCACTATACAAGATTGAAAGGCAACGAAATAAAGTATTATAGTTTCCCCAAATATGAGGATCTAGCTCAAATTTGGGTACATGCGTGTAAACGAAAAGATAAAATATATTTAAAAATAGTAAACGATAGCACATGCTACTACTCGAGAAATAGTTTATGTATGGCTTTTACAAATAAACACAATAAATTTCTATTAAATATAAAGCTTATATATATAATTCCGTTTTATTGCTAAGTAGTTTATACACAATAACCTCTTTACCGTTAGTTAAGATTTAATTTTTATAGACCTAACAAATTATAATAATAATAATAATAATAATAATAATAATAATAATAATAATTATTATTATTATTGATGTTGGCAACGTATTACTCAACGAACATAGCTTCTTATATAGCTAGCGTTATTTTATATGTCGATGTTTGCTTGTATAGTTTTAAGCATTATCCTAACACATTTAAAATTATGCTGTATCTTTTAGGTTAGAAACGTGCATTCCCCACACTAATGTGTTTCAAGAGTTACAATATTCTAAAGATATGCAAAAATTAAAAATATTAAAGCTGCCTGCATTGATATGTTTAAATGTAGTCGATAACAAAAAAAAAAAAAACTACTCTTTTACACATCTCAGATATGTAATTCCAGATAATTGTCCATTTTTTAAGCAAAGATTAGTGGGTTAAATAATACGACACTTTTAGAAACAAATTTCTGCTTAATATATTTAGCATCTCAGTTTGTCGCTAGCAATAAATAGAGCTCTTCATGCAAAATTATTCTCTAAAAAAAATTTTTCAAGCTGAATGATGCCATAATGCAATAATTTTGTTGACTGCAATAACACTGAATGATTCCTCATACTTTTTTCAGTGATGTACCTAGTGACTGATGTGGGGGGATGGGGGCCCCAGGGCTAGGGGACACAAGGCCCCCCCCCCCTTCACCAAAGCATCTGGGTCTCCCCCCCTTGACAAATATCTAATTACATTTAATATTTTCCTACTTTCTTAGTACTATACTACCAACAGTACGATTTTTTTATAAATTATACTTACTAACCCACGTTAAGTATGTAGTTATGGTATGTTTTCAAATTTTAAATTTCTGTAAGTAACAAACCAAAATCATGGATCCACCACTGTATGTACCTATGTTTATTTATATGCTCCAAAAGTGATTTTTAGTGGCAGTACCCACTAATACATCACATTAATTGGGCAGTAACATGTTAAATAAAAACACAAGCATAACTGAAATTCTGGATACTCAATCGGTAGCTTGGTGATTCAGAACCCACAATTACCTTTAAAGTTTTAAATTTCTATTTTCAAAAATCAAGTAAACTCCTACTTTTACTTTATACGTGCTTCAGTAGATGAATTGCTAAATCGAAACTCCCTTAATAACACAATAAGAATAAGCTAAAATGTATTCCAATCATTAGTTCCTTCTTAATCAGTACAGCTAGGCTCTGCCTCAGTTGTAACATTTTCCACTTCCAAACTGAGAACATAGTTTGTAATATGCAAAGCCTAAGATGACTTCTTAATCGGTACTTTACTTATGCCTAGAGACCTGCAAAATTCGCGAATTCATTCGGTGATACGCTAAAATTCAAACACATATACCTCTTAGATAATTTTGCTATTGGCTTACTGTTCATCTGGACGAATCTCAACCAGTTATAAACCCTCAACCAAAGAAGGATCGAATCACAGACGAACCAGCTGAGACGACTTACAAGTCGGCAGCCAATTAACTTGCGTTATTTGCCCGAGTGTACAGGGGCATGTGCAGTCTATCCTGAAGGCCATCGAAACTGCGAATTTTGCAGGTCTTAACTTATGCCTATAGCTTCAACTAACAGGTACGCCCATTTAAAAAAAAACACAAAATTAATAACAGCAATGATGAGACAAGTTAACAGAAAATAAAAATAATTAATAAATAATTTATTAAGCTCAGTAAACTCAATAAAGAATTGATTTGCTTTTTAAAAAACGCATTTACGTTCTTTTTGTCTAGTGATGCATCCAGTAGATCTTTATCGTCTAAAATTTTGGAAAGAGATTGGGCGAATGTTAAATATAAAATACAATTTTAATATAAAATATTAGCAATATTATGCCATACATCTACTGAGCAGACCTGCTGTCACGTTGACGAACAGTCCTTACAGCTCAGTTTCATGCATGGAGACGTCATGTGGTGGCGTGGTGAGGAATCCACAAACCACACAATGTTCCGATGGAAAGTTGATCCTGCAATGGTTTACCTTTACCTACCAACAACACAATTCTATCCTTCAGGAATGAAATTTTCCATTGTTGAAAAGTTTTAACTATTAGGTATTTGTTAGAGGTAAAATCGTGTGATGAGAGGAGATGACATTTAAAGAATAGATGGAAGATATATGATAATGTCCACCACGGTTCATACTTCGCTTTGAACAGCAAGTGGTCTGATTGTTCCACCACCATGACTCCACTATACATACCTTACATATTACATAGGCTTTCAAATGTGTAAAGTTTTAAAATTCCATAAGCATTCGATAAAATCTTAAAGCATATTTTTTTCCTATTTAAGTGGTTAAAACAAGTGTTTTAATAATAACTATTTATAATGTAAACTGCTATACAATGAATATCTTAATTACCAAGGGAGCACCATTTAATTTTGTGTGTGTCATAAAATGATAGTCACCACTTGGAGCTACCTTCTTGTTCTATGCCACACTATGGAAATCACACCAATTCACTATCTTACATGTAGAGGAGAACGGACACTCGAGATGTACGATGCTTTAATTCTCTTGGTACTTACTTTCTTTTATAGTAAATAACTTAAGCAGCCTCTTCTTCAAGGATTAAGGGCTACCACTTACATTGGAAAATGTGTACCTGAAATGTGTAACTTTTTCTTTATTTGCACAAACTCCACATACCATTTGTATATTCTGGAAAATAAATAGTTCATTTAAATGTATTTAATACATTATTAAAATGTTTTTAGCCAGAAAATATATTTGTGGGTAAGTGTCTTATAAAGTGTCAAGGGAACTATTTGCAGTGTCTTAAACCAAAGTGCAGTGGACATTTTCTAAGTAGATACGTATTAGATGCCTTATGTAAAATCTACACCAGTGAAAATATTTTGTTTTTGATCACTTATCAACTTAATCAGTCATTGGTCATGCTATGAGAATTTCTCTCACACTAAAAATATGTTTTTTTTTTTAATTTTATTTTTATTTTTGAAGACTAGTCGGAGCAACCCTGTGCTCTCGTATAGCTGAGTTTTCAAAATTCATTAGCCAATAGCCCAATTGGTTGCAACGAATGATGCATTCTTGACCTTGAGACAGATCTCTGTTTACTGGGAGCATAGTATGTGAGAACTTTCATTTCACAACCAGTCACGTTTGTGAAACCTGAGAAAACAGTTATGAATATTATCACTGCGACACTGCGGATTGAGTTTAGTTTTTGTTTTTTTGTAGTAGTGCTTAAACATATTTTTTTAAATAAGAGCTGTCAAAGGTCTCTTGGAGGAAAAAACTGAAATATTACGAAATTGTACACAACATGTGTGACACCCATCTGTGCAGACGTTGCTACTTATAAGTACATGCCCAGCCAACGAACACAAAAATTATGTGAGGTTAAAAAACATCACTTATAATCATACTTAACTATTTTTTACAATCTCATTTTTAAGGGATGGAATCAATTCTTAAGCACAATTCTGAATAGTTAAAAGCAAATCACGAATATTCATATATGTTTTATTGCTTTTTAACACTTATGTTGATGTAAATGTATTATAAAATAATTTTAAAGTACAAAATAATTACAGTATAAATAACAAGTTGTCAATAGGTTTTCCTTTATTTTCTTAAATATGCTTTTATAACGAAAGAAGCGAATGTGAGAAAAATCCTTACGCACGACCAATATTGTAACAGTTTAACACTGACGGGTTATCTAATGACGGGATTTTAAAGTTAAGCCATTAATCTTGCAATCCTATGTGCACGACCAATAAATACGCGGCCAACAAAGTTCAACTATGAAGTAACATTATGATGAAACACACACTAAAACATATTAATATTCTGAATTGTTTAAAATGGTTTTTAGGATGTCACACAATGCTTCCACCCCATTCAAGATCTAGGCCAACTATGGGATTAAAGGACAGAAGATAATTCAAAATTTGGAATTTTTCCTTTATTCTGGGTATACCATATCTTTGTGTAGAGAGTTTATTTAGATCGATCGTTTTAAGCCAAATTTGGACAATATTTATAAGAAAGTATTAAAATACAATATTTCAGCCTGAGTCCGTGCAACAGCCAGCCGAAAATCTAAATCACGTCTACGGTTGGAAAAAGGAGGCTATGAGCCAAGCACAGGTACCAACCACAACGTCCGGCGCCGAGATTTAGTGCGCAGTCAATATCTCGTTTCCATTTCAATCCATTACATTAAGAGCGACTCACAGACACAGACGTTTCACGGTAAACCAACGGCCGTATAGACAGGTCCGGCAACTTACCTTTATCCTTCTTCATCCTCTTAGTGAAGCTTGCGGCGGCATGCGAGTAGTAGTGGGCTCCATCATTAAAACTGTGTTAAATGGGCATTTCGTAAAAAAGGTGGGAATATTTTTTAAAACTCTGTTTCGTTTTAAAACGTCGGGTAAAGTTTGAGGTTGTTTTAGTTTATTTGAGAGTTTTTTTATGGGTTTAATGGAGAGCAATAACTTGTAACTTTGCCGCAATCGTCGGTTGAAAGTTGGAGTGTCGAGGATTCGTATCCTGAACAAACTGTAATCCTCCATAGATGACGTCATGCGCGGCGCGAGGCAGTAGCCGACGGCCACGGCGCATGCGCTCTGCAGGAGCGAGCGGGGACTAGCACCGCCGACGGGCAGGGCAGCCGACGGGGAGACTGGAGTGTGGTCACCGATGAGCAGTGGACCGGCCTGCAGTTCAGGCGGGCTGGGATGTTAGGAAGAGTCTTGGGGACTACCAAGAGCAGGAGACGTGTCTACCTCCGGTTGTCCGGCCGTCAGGTCCACATCCTCACCAGGTGGACTGAGTGTCTGCAGACACATCGCCGAGAGAGAGAGCCGCACCCGGGACCACAGGGAAGATCCCGACAATCATGCCGCGACATCGCCATGACTATAGGAGAGTCCAATAGGAGGTCGTGGACGAGTGCCGCCATCGACTGCAGTAACGGCCGCGATATAACCATCGTAGCGGGCGCCCGCAACACATCGATTCTAATGTGGTAGCCACCCGGTAGACTAAACCTAATAAAGTAATTGACTATTCAGAGTCTATAGACGTTTTATTTTAATGTCAGTTTCAGTAATTGTAAAGATTTTTTTTTTTGCATTTGTTTGTATAAAGGCCTGGAATTATTTATTTTTTATTATTTTTGTTTGTTAACCGCCCAGTTTATAAAATCTGAAGGCAGGATTAAATTTTTTTTGACGTGAATACGTCTTTAAAATTGCTTCCATAGTAGGAGGCAATTCAAAACACGAATGATAACAAAATCGGGGGATAAAGTTTGCTGTTGCAGCTACATATCTATAATCTTCATCCAAAATTTAATTACACCACTGGATAGCTAACGAATCGAAGAATTCGTCACGCTAAGTGAGGACTGTGACGCATCACGCGCGGTGGAGGGGGAAGCACCGCCATTTTGAGGTCATTTTGCTGCGTTTCGAGATTTCCATTTAGTATAAACTTCGTAGAAGCTACGACGTTCGTTTGGGTTTCAATCGTCAGTTCTCGTCATAATCCGTCTATTGCATATGTAAAATATTAGTGTAAAATAGTTACAGTGAATATATGTGGTATTAAAATAGCGTATTTTATACTTTGTATAGAAAATATTACCTGTTACGTACACGTATTCACGGCCGTGTCCATGACACAGCCACACCCCATTATTTTTTTTTTGTCGTCAAGCCTATCAGCGAGCTGACGGCATCCCAATTTGGTTGTTGTTGAAGGGGACGCACCACAACGCCGAAATACCACAACGCCGAAATGACAATTTGACCACAACGCCGACAGCTAGTAAACTGCTGTGTACCACAACGCCGAAATACACTAACGCCGAAAAATGTCATTGCAGGACTGCCACAAAGGTTAGGTTAAGTTAGACTAGGTTAGGTTAGACTAGGTTAGGTTAGACTAGGTTAGGTTAGACTAGGTTAGGTAAGGATAGGATATGCTAGGTTAAGTTAGGTTAGGTTATATTACGCTAGGTTAGGTTAGGTAAGGTTAGGTTTCATTGTGGTACTTCGGCGTTAAGGTACATTTAAGAAACACCCACAAATTCATTCAGTTGTTATTTCGGCGTTGTGGTACACAGCAGTTTTCTAGCTGTCGGCGTTGTGGTCAATTTTGACATTCGGCGTTATGGTATTTCGGCGTTGTGGTAACGACCCGTTGTTGAATGGCGTGGTTGTTCTCGAGGCCGCGCGGGCAGCAGGTTCCTCCGAGACGGCGCTCGGCCGGCAGGAAGGCGGGCGGGGCCGCCGTCGCGCCTGGCCGCTAGGGGTCGCCTCGTCCCTGTGGTAGTCCCTGGAGGGGGGGGGGGTGGTGCTCGGAGCACGTGTCGCTTCCTGCGAGCGTCGTCGCACCGCGGCCCCACTTCCGGCGCGGGCCCGCGGCGTCTTCGCTCGCCAGTCTGTTCCTTCAACTGGACCTGTACCTCGGTGATACCTGGGTCATGGTGTAGCCTGCATTCTGGTCCACAACATTCCTCAAGGCTAGGCACCGGAAAAATTTCGCGGGTTCAATGACTTCTAGGATGAACTCCATAGTTCTACGTACACTCGGTCAAATGCCACCCACTCATTGGCTGCTGTCTTGTGAGGCGTCCCAACGTAGCAGCCTGTGATTCGATGAAGCTTTGGCCGGGTGTTTATCATTGGCCCAGGGTCATCTGGGTGAGTTGTGAGCCAATAGCAGAGGCATCACTGAGGTATAACTATTTGTATTTTAGCTTGTCGCGAAATGAATTCGCGAATTTTTCCGGTCTCTACTTAAGGCCATTAAATATATTTTTATATTAAGTTATATATTACGAGCTTCAGGTTTTCTCGAATATTGTTTCACTTGTTTGTTACTAACCAAACCCCGTTTGTTGATAGGATGATTCCCGGAGGAAAAGGCAGCAGTAACGGCATGTGGCTACAGAAGCTGTACAATCGTTTAGTATTAGTTATCATTTGTATGGAATAAAAAAAAATATTTTTGTCAAACAATGATGTTAGCTATAATGGAGTCAACTGTCTGCTGCTGATCACGTATACACCTTCTCCGAACCTTTTTTTGGGCTGAGGTTAGCTAACAATTTATTATTCTTCTTTCATTCGCCCTCAAAAGTGTTTGACAACCTATCAAATAAATTCTGCACTATAAAACAACTGTTCAAAAACTAGATTTTAAAATATGTTCTAATAAGTCTTTACATCAAACTAATAGTCTACACATCAAACTAATAGTTTATCTGAAAGAGCGAGTAGTATTGCATTCTCCCAAATTGTGACTAACAATGAGTTACAGAAAACATTTTGTTTGAGTCCCAGTAACGTATCAAAATCTGTGCAGTACTTAATTTATAGCTCTACAACAAGCTATTTTGACTACCGGTTTTTCTTGTAGCACGTAAAAAATAAAACATTTTTCCTCCTTATGTGACGTGGCATATCCGTTGAGTTTTATTGGTACAAGTAGCTTAGGAATATGTAGTTATTTTAAGCTTATCAGGTACCTTCTTCGTAAATAGTATGACAGAAACAATGACATGAGAAAAGTTTTTTTGGGACACTCAAATATTTAATTTACCTTTGCTTGGCAGTTAGTTTCCTTTGCCAGCGGCTGCAGATGGGACCGAGTAAAGGGCGGATGAAGAATAACTAGACTGAACCACCAACGCTGTTATTTCCTTCCTCATAACTCAAACAGTCTCCGCAAACTTCTTACAATAACCGGTCAGTCAATCAAAAAGCTCGTTTACCACCAGCAATTTGCCAAGCTTCGCCGAGATTAATAATAGATCAGGAAGACAAATTTTTTTGTTGCCCCCGGGACTGGGGGCAAGAATAACTGAAATATTCGCAAAAGGAATTTGCTTGCATTTCTTTTAATGTTTCGTTCCGGAGGTAGAAGGAGTTAGGGGGGTAAGGGGGTTGTGCTACGCGACTGCGAGAGTTCGCAACTGGGTCACTGGGCCCCAACACGCTCCGTTGTTCTGGGAACTGCCGTGCCCCGACCTCGTCCTGAAGTTGCACTGCGTTCAACTTCTTTCACTGACGAAAGAAGAGCCCCAGAAAATTCCACCGCGTGGTGACCGGAAAAATTCGCGGATTCATTTTACGTTTAGCTATAATTAGGGACCGGAAAAATTCGCGAATTCAATGACCTACAGGATAGAATCCAAGATCCTCTATGCATACACGGACAAATTACATCTGCTCATTGGCTACTGACTCGTGACAACTATTAACTAGAATACTTTTGATTCATTACTTCTTTCGTTGAGGATTATTCATTGGCTCTGATTCCTTCAGACAACCTGCGGTCCAATCACTGAAGCAGCAAAAAGTTAAATGCATTTGAATTCTAGCATATCGCGAAATGAAACCGCAAATTTTTACGGCCTCTAGCTATAATCCAAACAAATATACCTTCATATAGCTTGTGAGATTGGCACTCAGTTTATCTGGAGGATTTTGGGCCAGTGGAAAACCTTCAACCAAAGAAGTGTCGAATCGGAAGCATCCCAGTTGGCAGGTCTCACAAGTCAGTAGCCACTGAGCATGTGGCATTGCCCGAATGTGTAGGAGATCGTGGAGACTATCCCAGAGGTTATTGAAACCACAAATTTGTTCCAGTCCTTAATGATTAGTGCTTAGACGATGTATCGCTAACGGTAGGCATTTTTCGTGAAAAAATCCGAACGCCCATTAGACTGCAATATGGTATGCACTCACCAGCGGTTTTTATCTTGTATAATAAATCATCTACCTCTGCAAGAGAAGCCATTGCCTTATTTGGCCGGGCCATTCAGGATTTTTTTTTGCTTTCACACTGAACGCCTGTGATTCGTGTACCAACAGTAAACATGTACCTGATAGAAACGTTATCAGTCACGAAAAACAGGCGAAACTACAGTGTTTTAACTATCAGCTACTCTAGAAATATTTTCACGAAAAATACGTTTCGCACTAAAAAAAATACAATATTTTCATTGCCGCTCTTTTCTTAGTTTTCATACTTACTTCGTGCTCCGTGATTCCACTTTCACTTTTTTTTATCTTCAAAACCCACTATGTTTTTTATTTACAAGAAATGTATATGATTTATTTTCTTTGTTAAAATTTGTGCATTTTATTCTACGCGTTACATTTTATTTCTAAAATCAGATAAATCATTATTTAAAAAAATTGTCCGACTGTGTCATATCATTCACTAAAAATTAGATTTCTTTTTCACACACCTGGGTAAAGCCATGTGTCTATATTAACTTCTATAGGACCGACATAACATACTGCTGTAAAAAATACATTTTTATATAACAATATTATGCACATACGCCAACTCCAGCAATGCCGTTATGTCTATGAAATTGTTTTAAACTTGAAAATTGCAATAATCATTCAAAGAACCTAACACTGTGTTCATTCGAATGGTTTACGTTAAACTCAGCGTGTTATCCCATTGATCATAGTTTGCACGCAATACGCAGAAAAATCTTTCATTTTACAAAAATTCCTTTGGAAACCAGGTGCCAAGAAATAGTGTGTAATACTACATGAAAGATATTGTAACTTTGTACAACACATGACTATGATTAGTTTTCCATATATGAAATACGTTTTCCAAGATAATAATGCGTATTTCTTACGGAAATTGGCGCATAATTGTATATTCTGGTTGATGTTTCATTTAAGCACATATTTTAAACTATGGAAAAGATAAGCAAATATACAATAATTTGAATTTATTTTCTTTTGTTATGCTTATAATGTGCGCAGATAATACTGGAAAGATATTCAGGCAACGGTTCACAAATAACTTTTATTATTGGAGGTAGGCTGCTGGGACAACACAAAACATGAATGACCGGGTAGGAATCTGAATCCAGTATTACAGCGAACACTATTTTGTAGTGATGCAGTTTGTTTTCATGTAAATGTACAAATTTACAAACATCTGTGATTTTTCATGACTGTATCGTTCCAGTGACGAAAATTACAGTATAGTGGTAAATTCTGTTTTTTTTTCTCACGTAAATTTTTTTTTCAAATGTTACAGTTCTGAAAAGTTGTACTTGGTGATACCCATTTCCTGAATGTCCTTTGCAAAGCACGTCATGTTTTTACAGTCATTTTGACATAATAACAGTAGCAGAAGTATACCCAGAACCGTGGTATAACTACTTTGAGAACTGTCAAATCTGAGACCAGTAAAATAACAAAATCATATATTTGGATATTAATGGTGCGGAATTTCCCCAAAGAAATAGCTAGTACGTACGTTCGTGTGTGTGAGTGTGTGTAGGACTCCATCTTAGCTCATCCAGAAGTAACCTCCACCCAACAGGAATGTTTGGCAAATGTACACTTGCATTTCTCACGTGTTTACCGGATCAGGTTATGTGTTAACGGGATGTTTGAAAAAATAATAACCAGAAAGCTCTCACCGCAATACCATGCGGCGGTGAGTATTGAGTTTCCACACACGTGATGGTGTGTGTGTGTATATGTATTCAAAGTTGTGAGTGGGATTCTTCTGTTTGTTATTATGATGTTGCCCGTTTTTTTAGGATGCGCGGAATGAGGTAGGAAAAGTAAATGGGGAGGAAAAAGCACAAGCAGAGAAGGGTAAGAGATATGCCAGTCGTGTCGTAACCCGCGCCCCTTATTTCCTTTTGTAAAACCGTAAATTAACTCACCCTGAAATAAAAATAAACCGAGACTAGAAGTCCCGACCACGCCAACGAAGGAAAACGGAACTCATTTCATCATATTTAAGAGCGCGTGAAATTCAACACTTTTAGAAGCGTTGATTTCCTACCACAAACACCCCTGCCCCCAACTTGTTTGTATGATATGATTTTTATTTGATAGTGCTTTATTTTAAGTTTTTAATCGATGTTACTAAATTGTTTAACCAAGGCCCTAGAAAAACGTGAAGTATAATGATAATGATACACATCCGAACTTCATACATAATACATAGGGACCGGAAAAATTCGCGGGTTCATTGACCTCTAGGATAGACTCCACATTACTTAACAAACTCGGGGAAATGACACATGTTCATTGGCTGCTGATCCGTGAGAAGTCTTAACCAATTTGTCCATGATTCGGCACTTTCTTGGTTTAGGTTTTTCCATTGGCCCGAAGTTCCCCAGATAAAATATGGGCCAATCGCAGAAGCTGTACAAAGGTAAACGTTTTTGGATGTCAGTCTATAGCGAAATGAACTCGCGAATTTTTCAGGTCTGTAATAATACATTGAGGTGATATATAAAAATTTTGGGGAAGGGAACATTGAAAGATTTTTTTATATTCCAAACCTCTCCATAGTGGAAGCATGCGTTGATCTAACTCAGCTGAGTAACGTGTTTTAGTATTGATTTGATCAACCTTTGGGGGAAAGAATGACACATTGCCTTGGTACATATGCGTTTAAGGGGACAGAGACCGAACAGTGGTAGGGCATTGTTCTCGTATTCTAACCTGTATTTTTTTGTAGATGGAACATAAATATTCAATCTTATATATATTTGTAAATTTGTACACTTACATGGAAACAATTTTGTCACTACCAAATAGTGTTCGCAGTTATATTTACTGTATTTTGATTACTAGCCTGGAAATTAGGCTTTATGTTGTCCCAGTACCTTCACTAGTTAACTGCGCACATAAGCTTAATAAAATAATAAAGTACCATTATTAAAAGCTCTATTATCTTTTCCGTGGACTACATTAATTATGCTTGAATGAAAAATCGACTAAAATACAAAAATGTGCGCCAATTTTCGTGCTAAATACTTAGTATTATATGGTAAAAAGTATTTCACATATGCAAAAATAACCATAGCAATGTGCTGTACAAAAGTACAATACCTTTCTTGTAGTATTACAAACCACTACCTGGCAACTGGTTCCCAGAGGAATCTTTTTGTAAAAGTACAAAAACGTTTTTTTTTGTGTAGAGTATCCGGCTCAGCCATCCTTGTTTCGGTTTTCTATGCTTTTCCGCAACCACTCTGGGGCAAATGATAATACGGTACTTTACCGAAACCGGTTTTAGCCGATTCCTTTTCCATCATCCACGACTTGTGTTTTTTTTTATGTTCTGCGTCTCTAAGGACGTACAGTAAAATTAAAGGAAAAAAACTTGTTGCCGGCGAGTAAATGGAAGGTGCAGTACATGCGCCGATACAGGCTTGCAACTATACTGCTGCCCGACCCTGTATGCGATAACATGTCACGCGATAATTCACTCACGGCTACTGCAATATTCGTCCAAACAATTTTTTTTTCAAGTTTAAACTCACCTGAAAATAAATAACAATATGATAGCTTCGCGTAAAGATTTTACAGTCTAAACATATCTGTACCTTGGAGGCATAAGTATGTCCACTTTTGGGGAAAATGAACTTTTGACCATTAAAAAAATGACCACCGTTTGACGTTCGTTCTAGTGGCATGTGACACTAGTATCTACGATAAGTAAATATTCACATATTTTGGGTGGAAAATAGTTGAGTGAGGCACTATTTAAAACTCTTGGGAAAGCTTTCTAAAAAGTATGGTTTTTGTGACATAGTGATTATGACTCCGTGGTACAGATATATATTTTTGACGTGACAACGTCTAATAAATTGATGAACGCCGGCTTCACGCACGAAAAAAGTCCCGTAACGCACATATTCACGATACGCTGTGTCCCGTTACGCTCATTGTACGCTTGCGCCGCATCTATCTCTCTTCCACTCGATTGGAACAACCATCGATTTAACTTTTTCGAGGCACATTAAATTAAAACACTCCCATTCGTTTCCTACTTTTCCTATAATCGTTCTATCCTTAACAGAATAACACAGATTGGAAGAAGTTAAATAGCAAACATGTATAAAAGTTACAGTTAAAATTATCTCTTCGTTAAAGTAATAAACATATTTTAATTAATGAGTGCAAATAAAAGTAAATTTATCAATTGAATTGTAGATTTTATTTCACTCCTTGTTTGTATCCATACGAAATAGTGATAATTCAATTAAAAAATGATTCAATTTTATTCATAAAAGTATGCAATCATTTCATCAATGTTTTGTTATGACGTTGTCACGTTAAACTATCGTCCGTAAACCGACTTTACAGACAACCAATTTTTTTTTTTAATACACGCTGAGCTATATGAACAGTATCCCTCTGATAATCCAGTAGAGAACAGTGCACGCCAGGGTTTCTGGAAACCGGCGAGGGCAGCACCTCCCGCCATCTTCCGGCCTGGCGGGTAACTGAAGACGCGCAGGAAGCCCGCCACAAAGCAGCCCGAGTGGGAGGATACACGCGCCTCCGGGCCGCTGTTCACGACCTCGTCGTGCGTGTGTGCTCGCTACCTGTGCGCTCTACTTGCCCACGTGTGCGATCCGCAGGAAGCAGCGCCCTCCCCCCTCGTCTTGCCTCCACCGCCGCCGCCGAGTTCCGCAACACCCGCTCCCGGCCGGAGATTTGCCTACGCGGCGGCCCGCGCCTCCGACTGGACGGCTGGAACGTGCGAGCGCGAGAAAGTGCTGACTGTCAGTCGTTAAGCAACCTTTCACATGCCTCTTCTGTTCTGCTGTCGCTCGTTAACTCTTGCGCTACATTCAGGTTGCGTAATCAGAGAAACAACATCAACCCAATAATACAGAGTAACTCAGAAAAATTATATTTAAAAAAAATTGGTTGTCAATAAAGTCGGTTTACGGACGATAGTTTAATGTGACAACGTCATAACAAAACATTGATGAAATGATTGCATACTTTCATGAATAAAATTGTATCATTTTTATTTTAATAATAAAATAATAAATACTTAAAATTATACTAGTAATCAGATTTTTAAAATGCATTAATAATTAACCTTTATTGCCGAAATTATTGTTGTAATAAGCAATGAAAACCACATTAACTTTTCACTTCACTTTATAAACAGTTGACGAAACAGTTCACGTGTAGATGTAAGTTGTGTGCTGCCGCTGTCCTTCTTCTCCTCGGACGCATAGGCCAATCGAGTGGAAGAGAGATAGATCCGGCGCAAGCGTACAATGAGCGTAACGGGACACAGCGTAAAGGAAAAATGTGCCAAACGGGACACTTTATCGTGCGTGCAGCCGGCCTTCATCGATTTATTAGACTTTGTCACGTCAAAAATTACAAACACGATAATAAACCAATCAGAAGTAAATAGGACGTATTGTTTTACAGTTGAACATCACAATTAATTACAAGTAAAAGTTACAAGAGACGTTCGGAAAATGTTTCCTACTTCACACACTTGCTCGCACACTCGTGTACCGAACATGACGATCTGCGTGGCTGCACGGCTTTCTTTGGTTACTGTAGAGAAGGGACTTGTGTCTGATCGCTCATTAGACTGCAATAGGTATGCCCGCACCAGCGGTTTCTTCATTGTTATTGGTAGAGACCGGAAAAATTCGCGGATTCATTTCGTGATAGTCTAGAATCCAAAAACGTTTGCCTTTTTACTGCATCAGTGATTGGGCCACAGTTTATCTTAATGACACTCGGCCAAGGAAAAACCTTTAACAAAAGAAGTATCGAATCACTAGCGTCCCAGTTAACAGGTGTCACGACTCAGCAAGCCAATCAGCAGATGTAATTTGCACGAATGCATAGAGGATCATGGAGTATATCCTACAGGTCATTGAAATCGCGAATTTTTCCGGTCTCTAGTTATTGGTGACCGTCTACAGGATAGGCATGTTGTTTTATTTGACCGGTACCAATAAGGACGCATTTGCTTCCGCACTGAATGCGGACTGAACGACACATTTACCTCTCTTAGCCTGTAGTGGCCCTGGCGATCTATCTATATATTCATTTAATAATAATTACGTTATTATTATTTTATCCGTGACTGATTTAATAGGTACTAATTAACGAAACCATTAAAATTTCCTGTCAGGATTCTTATGTAAAACTCTAGAGTTGAACAATGATATTAACTTGGTTGGCTTGGAAGTCCCCCTGAGGTACGCACAAGGAGGATATCTGAAGGATCTTCCATCTCTAGCGGAGAGCGGTGTTCGGCCCGAACAAAACGTTCCATCTTAGGAACTTAGTTGTTTGGTTTCCACGGGCACCGCCCGGCGACCCAGTGAACACGTGCCTGATTGGAACACAGACGACGATGCCACGGTGTCAGCTCGTCTCGGAGTACAGTATCTTCGCCCACACACGAGGCGTGTAGCGCACACGTGTGCGATCGCCCGGACCACTTCCGGCGCGCGCGACCGCCGCTCTTCCGGCACCCCCTGCCATACCCTGGTCTTGCTACTCCAAGACGTTGGAGCGCTGCACTGCCTCGCTGGGGTGCAATTATAACCCGTACTCCAGAAACGTGTCCCAACCGAATACCAGTAAGGAAACAAATCAGGAACCTTTTTAATAAACAGCTCCCTGAGCGAGGCTAGAAACCGGTTCCAACGCATTCTAGCGGAAGTTTCAGAACCATCGACACACTTGTCACGGGGAAAAAAAAAATACTGCCACAGCAGCACCACCATTGCACAAAAATGGAACCTTTTTTTTCTAATTTTCTCAAAAAAAAATATTTTAAGTTGCGATTGTTTATTATTATGACCATTAAACACCGATACGCTTGATACGTCCCTTGATGTTCATGAAATTGAATATATACGAGTTAATGGCGCCAGACGCTGGTCCGCCAACTGGAAGAAATCGACGTACAAGTGACGTCAGCGTATGCGCGGAAGTTTGAGCAACAGATCGGCAACGGGTGGGACACCAAAATTCCTTCCCTAAAAATAAGTAATTGGCTGTGTCCACCTAGGGGTTTGGGAGCGGTTTTGAATTATTAGAATACGGCTAGGAGAAGCATATTCAACACCTTAAAACCTAATTTTTGAGTCTTGAAATATCGTTCAACAGTCATCATCATCAACAAATGCTTCCAGCATGCGGTCGGGTCAGCAAAAGTAAAATGTGTCCATCTTCCTGTGTCATTCCTCCTCCTTCACTCTGTCCTATTCTTTATCTCTCTCCTGCATTCCTCTCTCGTGCAAGTGACGATAATTACGAAGGCTTGCACGCCTTTTCACACCTATTATATTTCTCTAAGTGAATATCTGTTGAAAATAGTTGTGGCCCTACAACACATATCGAGATAAATTTTTAGAATTAGCACTTAAATAAAAGTAATTACTAAAAAAAGAAACATATCATAATTGCATGTGAGTCGAAGTCTGTAATTTACGAAGAACTTTGTGTACAAATTGTCCATGATTAAGGAATATTCATAAATTGACACGCATCATCATAAACTTACAGGCACTGTGATAACCTACGCACGTACTTGAAATGTGAACTCACAAGACTCAATTTTGAGATCCAAACAACACTTTAAAAACCTTATAGTGCACAGCTAACACACACACACACTTCCTCTTCACACTGCATGTATTGCACACACCTTGTTAACAACAGAGCACAGAACACACAAGTCGTGATCCGACGTGGTTTGTACCAATATGTAACTACCTATTAACTACGAGGGACACCTATATTGCTTGAGCTCACTCCTCGTCCAGCCAAGGAGAACCGAGCTCTCTCTCTCTCTCTCTCTCTCTCTCTCTCTCTCTCTCTCTCTCTCTCCCCCCTTTTCCCAATTACCCTGCCAGCGGGAGACATGGCGGACGTCGCTGTAAGTCGGCCAGGAACTCCCGTCTCTCTCTAGGCCCATTCGTTCAGCTACTTCTCACTTTTTCATCTCATCATTTCGATCGTTTCCGAACACCTTGATGTCGACGAGGCGTAGGACAGGAAAAATTCGCGGATTCAATGACCTCTAGAATAGCCTCCATTATCCTCTGCATTTCTCAAGTAAACACGCGTGTTCATTGGGTACTAAACTGTGAGGCGTCTCCACTGGGTAGCTTGTGATTCGACGCTTCTTTGGTCGATAGTCTCTCATTGGCCCAGAGAGCTCCAGTTAAACTGCGAGCCAATAGCAGAACCAGCAGAATTGTACACATGTTTGAATTTCAGCCTATCACTATATGTATCCGCGAATTTTTCCGATCTCTAACGAGACGTTAAGAGGCCCGCTTAGTCAGGGGTGGTTAAGTGCGACGCTAGCTAGTGCTTCTGGCGCGGTATCGCCCTTAAGCGCAGAGCTGTGAACTGGAGCGCAGTCTTCTCGTAGTGCGTGGGGAAACTATGAGATCTGAGTGGCAACCATAACATTAGAAATGAAGATGTAATGCAAGTCCTTGGAGTGCTTTCAAGGATCTCTACTGTCTAAATAGTATTCTGAAAACACGCTTTTAACCAATTTTCAATATTCTGAAAAATACAGTTTAAAAATTTAAAACAAAAGAAAAAAGAATTTCAGATCCACTATCAACGTATTTTTTCGTAAAAAAAAAACCGTACTCTGGTATCTTTTAGCAGTTTTAAAAACGCGTGGATTCTTCTGAAGTTGTGCAGACCGTGTGTGTGTGTCCGGGTAGGCGGGGCCCGGTAGGTCGATTCTTTAGTTCGATCTGTGTGGGGAAGAAGTCCTTGCGATACGCCGTGATTCCCGCCTGCAGCGGGGCTCGAACCCAGGCCGGCTGGCCGGCGCGCGGCAGCCAATAATGGCTCTCTAATGAAGATAGAGCGAGCACGACCCTTCCTCCCACACCCTTTTGTGTGTGTGGGGGGGGGGGGGGGGAGGGGCAACAAAGGTGCCGGAGTCTGCGGTTTCACTGCGCCAGTTTTAAATAATAATTATGACGTAGCCGCAACCCATTTCCTCCCCCCCCCCCCGGTTCCCTGATCGTCTGGGCGGGCATGCGCGCCGATAACCCATCAGTTAATTAGAAGCCTCGTGTCTCTTCATCAGCGCTGATGATGATGGCGTGGAGGCCCGTGTGTATCGAAGGAAAGTTTTTTTTTTTACGGGCTCGCATAATTTACAGGATTTAAGGGGGGGGGGGGGGGGATGGGTCGGTGCGTGGCGATGTGCGTGGTTTCGGATGAAGGAAGGAGGGATGGGGGGGGGGGGGGGGAAGCCAACGTCACATTAAAAACGACGGGTTATTACAGTTCATTCGAATTAACAATTCGACCAAAGCACGCGTGAGAGTCGGAGATTTATTCCCACGTCGCGTAGCGCCGCCGAAAACGCACGCGGCTCGTGACACATTGCGTCACAGAGCGACATGAATGTGAAGCATCCCGGAATGTGAAGCATCTCTCCTACTGTCCGCGAGTAGGTGTTTTAAAGCTTGGGTCTTCCAAGTTTCAAACATCCAAACACAAAAATAATAACTAGCAACACTCAGATGCCCAAACATGCACTTTTTTCTTAAGTTCTCTTACGCAGCGAGATGTTCTCTCCGCATTTATGAGTTTTTTTTTATTAAATTAGAAGATATAGCAATCAGTATATATAATTGGAAAGACGCTATCTTGGTTCAAGCAGTTTTCTTTTGCTATGGATATTTCGATTTTTTGATGTACAAAACTTGGCTTCGATAAAGCAAAGTACATAAGTTATTGGAATGCCGTAAGTTAAAAGTGAATATCTGCTACAAATAGTTTTTCCTTTGTTTTAGTATTGAAGTTAATGTTGGAAATAACAAAGGAAAATTATACAGTCACTAGACACTAAGTTATATTGTCTTTGTAAATGATTTATAATGAGATATCTGCCTTAACAAAGGCAAATATCAAATATTAACAGAGAGAAAATTGTTTTAACATAAAACTGTGTAACCCAATATGCCATTTTTCGGGTACCATCTATCCTCCTTCTACAAAAGATTCCTTTGGAAAATAGTTGGCCAGAAATAGTTTGTAATACTACAAGAAAGATATTATAAATTTGTAAAACAATGGCCATGGTTATTTCTGCATGTATGAAATACGTTTTTAGAAATAATACTGAGTATTTCTTACGAAAATTGTAGCATAATTTTATATTTTAGTTGATGTTTCAGTCAAGTATAATTTTTGAAACCATGAAAAATATAATCGAATATTCAACAATTTTACTTCATTTTGTTGTATTATACTTATTATGTGCGCAGTTAATACTAGAACAGTATTCAGGGAAATAACTTTAACTAATGAAGTACTGGAATAATGCTAACATTTTTTTTGTAGTGATAAGTTGTTTTCATGTAAATGTACAAATATAAAAATATCTGTAATTTTACATGAATAAAAATTTTAGAGTGTAAGATATGAATATGAATCGCACATATATCGACTCCAAACCACTTGCCTCTTGTCTCAGTTCTCGTGAAATAGTGTGAGTCACGTGAGAGACGTTTTTCTAACTGAACCATCGAGTATCGCTTCACTACGTGTGCACTACAGACGTTTAAAAAGTAGCAATGTGTCATGGCATTTTACCGCAAGACAATACATATACTTTAGTATGATAAACAGTTAATGCCTTTGGAAAGACTTGCGCTGACAAATAACATGCCTTAATACAAAACATATAGTTTTCCACTACGGTGAATTTATTACTATTGTTATTATTTATCACAGAGATTGACTACAGAGAGATGCAGATTATGTTTTATGGGATGAGCTGAGTGACTTACAAAAGAGGCCTTCCGAACTTGATCACGAATGGACATTAAATTTCTTTTATAAAATATTCATCCTTCACGGAAAAGTCTTTTATTGAATGTTTTGCTGAGACAACATTTAAGAAACATTATTTAAGAAAGACTGCATACAGAGGAGTGCCTTACATTTTCTTTGCAACTCGTTAAAATATATCTTAATAAGACCATTCAAGTGGTTTACAATGGTATTTTTAAGCGGTTTTCATTAAAAAAATTCTCATATCAGAATGTAAAATCAATGAACAAACTTTTGCCACAATTTCGCCTGTTGAAGTCTTATAGCGGACCTGAGTTGGTCTGCTCGAATGATGCGGGAGACAGCTGCTAACATTTGGATTCAAAATTAGGAAAATAAATTACTTCTTGTAACTGCACATGATTTAAAGAAAATAAAAGTATTAATTTATAATTGGTTGAGTTGGCAGAAAAAAAAAGAAATTTTTTTTTTTCCCACGAATTAACGTCTTTCACTGAAGTATGTCTCATTTAGTTTTTGAACATTGAAGGAAGATATGGTCTACAAGTTATATCGTGGAGTTACTGGAAGAAGTTAGTAAATGCAATTATTTAAATATGGAATTTATAATATTTTCGGAAAGATAGCATTTTTAAATGTGATGTAATTAAGGATGTGCAGAGCAAATTCCTGTGGATGTTTGAGACATAAAGATTGGTAAGTACAAATTTTTGCATTGTTGATCAAAAACATACTTGTACTTGTTTGTTGTTGTACCAACTTTCTCAGTAACCCCGCTGGTACTTACAGCCTGACATTTGCGCGCATGCTTACACGTCAGTAGCCAGGCTCCGCGGAACTGTCGACTCAGCCATCTGTCGGAATGATGTTGAAGGTATGCGGCTAGCAGTTCTTCCAGAACTGTTCAATTCAAGGTTGCTATTCAACTGAATGTGAACCAACTGCTGGGAGCATCAAATTGCCGTTATATTGCCAGCCGGGGCATTTAGTGCTCTAGTCCTGAAACGAAACTGCCTGTAGTTCGCTCTGTGCTCTTTATGTCAAGATGCAACCTTCTATCTTGCTAGATCACTTGGATGAACGGGTGGGGCACGCGTTTTTTTTTGCTAAGTTGGCACTCGGGCCTAAGAGTGCGGGCGAGAAACTCTGATTGCCGAGACTGAGACATAGTTTTGACGTGACAAGGTCTAATAAATCGATGAACGCCGGCTGCACGAATGATAAAGTGTCCCATAACGCACATTGTCCAGTTATGCTGTGTCCCGTTACGCTCATTGTACGCTTGCGCCGCATCTATCTCTCTTCCACTCGATTGGAACAACCATCGATTTGACTTTTTCGAGGCACATTAAACTTGAAACACTCCCATTTGTTTCCTACTTTTCCTATCATCGTCCTATCCTTAACAGAATAACACAGATTGGAAGAAGTTAAATAACAAACATGTATAAAAGTTATAGTTAAAATAATCTCTTCGTTATAGTAATAAACATATTTTAATTAATGAGTGCAAATAAAAGTAAAGTTATCAATTAAATTGTAGATTTCATTTCACTCCTTCTTTGTATCCATACAAAATAGTGATAATTCAATAAAAATGATTCAATTTTATTCATAAAAGTATGCAATCATTTCATCAATGTTTTGTTATGACGTTGTCACGTTAAACTATCGTCCGTAAACCGACTTTACATACAACCAATTTTTTTTTTAAATTTTTTTGGGCCCATCCGTTAGATAGTAACTTTCATAATATATTACTAACATGGCCACACTTATTGTCAGAAGTAATACATCAGCTATTTACAGGCAAACAAACCATTGAATAGTTGGATTACTTTATTTTGATTGCCACTAATTTTGTGATGTCTCACGTCAGAAATACTGCATTTTCTACTCATCTATATAGAAAATTCTTTTTGTTGTATTATAAACCAGTATGAAGTGTTTTTATTGCACAGTTATTGTAATTTGCTAATAATTAGTTGTCAAGTAGTTTGATTGTCATTACAAAG
Organism: Bacillus rossius redtenbacheri; assembly: GCF_032445375.1. Classification (NCBI taxonomy): domain Eukaryota; kingdom Metazoa; phylum Arthropoda; class Insecta; order Phasmatodea; family Bacillidae; genus Bacillus; species Bacillus rossius. The sequence continues at coordinate 10,625,827 of NW_026962010.1, read as the reverse complement.
AAAATTTCCCAGCCGATTTGTTTTTCTTTTGCTAGTAGTTATGTGCCCACCCAATAGACAGCGTCACATGTCGCGAAAAACATGGTCTCAGTTTCCACTGTAAGAGTCGCTCCTTGTGCTATGCATAAGAGTACCATAAGGTGTGTTTTGTTGTGTAATGTTAACGTTAATTATGTATCGGTGTACGGCTGGGGAGAAACGAACACTCTCCAAATAGCTAGATCGGCTAACCGGTGGGTTGTAGTTTCGTGGTGTCTGAGCTGCTACAGGCTTGTGGGTGTGATGTAAGCAAGTGTCTAATTAAGTTCGGGTGTGGCGTCGAAACGCTTTATCACTCCGTGCGTGCGGGACCGGTGCCAGGTCTCTCTCTCTCTCTCTCTCTCTCTCTCTCTCTCTCTCTCTCTCTCCCCTCCACACCCTCTCTTCGCACAAGCACTTCCGGGGCGAGGGATGTGCCAATGAGGAGATCTCTCCCCCGCCCCCCACCCTTTTTATCCTCAAACAATGTAGCTACGACACTTCCGCGGGGAGGAAAGTGCCAAAAAGGTCAGCACCCAAAAATACCTCCCGACTCGCGAAGCGAATGTTACCTTGACCTTCAAACCCTTCCACGACGCGCTTTCCTGCTGGGCCTTAGTGGAAACGTAACAGAAGAGCGGGCCACTACAGCGATATTCACAGCTTTTCGACTTATTTTGTTGACATTCGTATTTTATTTTCATTTTCTCGTCATTACTAGGGGCAGGAAATTTTCGCGAAAAAATCTGAACGCCTACTAGACTGCAACAAGGTATACCCACACCAGCGGTTTCTTCCTTGTGATTGGCGGCCGTCTGCGAGAGAAGTCGTTGCCTTGTTTACACGAGCCACTAAGGACGAGTTTGCTCCCACACTGAATTAGTGTGATTGGTTGTTGTAACAATCGACATGCACCTCAAAGGAACTCACCCAATCACGAAACACAGATGATGCTACAGTGTTTTAACTTCCAGCTACTTTTGGGATCTTTTCGCGAAATTTTCATGGTCCTAGTCATTACTATTATTCAAGGACTAAAACTGAACTTCTTAATACGATACCTCCCTTTTAATTTGTTGTTCTCTCACAAATATTGTCAATAGAGTTTCACTTAATGTAGAACTTCCATTTGAAATAATTTTTTTGCGTACGTAGCAGCCTGGCCGTCTAGTTTAACGAATTTCCCGGGAATTCGTAAGAGAATTTCGCATGGTAAGCAGTAAATATTTTGAATTTTGAATTGCCATACGTATTTAGAACTTAAATCATATGTGCCGGAAATAAAAGGACAATAACTGTGGATTTCTGATTTAGTAATATAATTTTCAAACTGCACCGGCTGGTCTATTTGAAGAATGCTGAGTCCATTTTGGTATACCTTAATGCGTATAGTATGAACATCGCGCAAATGTTCGTAATAGTAGTTATTATCACTTGTGCGACTTTTTTCAAACAGTATATATACATTAACTGAAAAACTGTTCAAAATATTTGTACGAAATAAAATGCAACGGATGGATGAAGTTAAAAAAAATTTAATAGCCCTTAATTAATATTAATGAGGAGAAAGTAAAAAAATTTCGGACACGCTTAATGTATCCATATATATTGCTTTCGTGAACATATTAGAATCTACACCACACATAGAACTCTTGTAATAGTACAACTATCCTTTAATACTATATGATATATGACATAGCCATAAAAATAAATAGTGACTACTCACAAAATACGTTAGAATCCTGGCATTACAATTTTGACAACCTTTAGTTAACACTGAAATGTAGAGATAGCTCAGCGTTCATCATACTGTAGAGATACATTAAATTGTTAGTTAGCCTACATACATTCGAAACCATGAAAAATAAAAAAAATTCCGTGATAAAAATTTTATTGTTAAATCTTGTATATGAATCAGCTCAATAAGGTTTAGGTTTGTTTCTAAGAAGTATTTACCTTTCGGATTTGCTTGGGGGGGGGGGGGGGGTTGTGTGTTGGAGAACGAATTGTGATATCTTTGAATAATGTTTCTAGTGTTGGTCCAGCCCTGTTGAAACTTCACTTGCATAATTCTTTTTATGTGTAACATCTTATCTTTCGGTAGATGGCATTTGATGGGAGTAATTTCGTGAATATGACCGCCTTCAAGGAACGAAAATGTGTAGCAACCACGGTGCTGTCACATGTGGCAGATGGTGAGAGCCAAAGTTCACAAATACAAAGGTAAACTTTATAGTATTATCTTTGAAAGATTTATCCAATGGGAGTGCATGACTTGATGTAAGCTTTTGTACATACGCCATTGCTTAATCACATGTATGTCTGTAGAAGAAAACTACAAAAACCACAAAATACAAAAACAAAATTAAGCAAAAAATTGCTGTTATCAACAGGATATAAACACCACATAATATTCCATAACAGGAATATGGTCAACAAACAAAATAAAAAAACAAAGAAAATGGACTAACAGAACGAAAAACCCCCCACAATGATGACAGCACAAAAATATTGAACCCATAATATTATGTGGTGTTTATATCCTGTTGACAACAGAAATATTTTTCTTAATATGTGTTTTTGTCTTTTGTGTTTTTTGTAGTTATCTTCTACAGAAATGCATGTGCTTTAGCAATGGCGTATGTCCAAAAGCTGACATCTAACTTGATAGTATTGAATTTTAACACGAAGGGCATTATTTTAATAAAATTCCTACTCGAACATCAGGTCCAAAGCCGGGATTTAGTACTTTTTTTAAGAATTTTTCGCTTTTATTTGAGACGTTTATTTATATAGTTTAAAATTTCGCTCTGCAAATCGTATGATTCGTTAGTCGACGTAACTGCTACGGTAGAGAATTCTAGCTGTGGGTGTGGAAACTACGTGTGATTCGCGTCCAGATATATTTATTTTAAAACACAATTTACGTGCTTTTATTACAATAGGCCTTATTTCAAAGAATTCTACGTTAAATTTCGTGTCCAAGGCTCGAGTTTCGTATTATTTTCAACAAGGGAACACATGAATTTGCTCGTTAACAAGGTAAGGTGTTTTTCAGATATTTTTAAATTACATATTTCTTGTTTTGTAAAGCTCATAGATATTATTGCGAGTGTACGAAAATTCCCTCTTAGAGTTACTTAAAATATTTTTCCTAACTAGCTACTGAAAATTTTGGTATGAATGTAAACAATTGTTAATGTGCACCAAAATTTCCTTCAAACTATTATGGGTTTCTCTTTCTCGTGTGATAGCATTATCTTTAATTGAAACTGCATTAGAAATCCTCGAGTCAATGGTAGACATTAAGGTTAGGTTGTGGTTTCTTAGATGTGCAAATGTCTCGTGATTTAATTCTGAAAGGAACTTGGCAGTGTAAAGTGTCCAGTGAACATTTAGTTATTTCTTGAGCACACGAAGGTACAAAGTTTAACATAGAAATCAATGATGCAGAAATTGGGTCTTATAAAACATAGGATTTTTACTGAAACTTTTCGCTTCACGATATTTCTCAAAACACTGTAGCTTTTTCTTCTGTCGTAGATTTTATTAGTATAATGTTTAACATGGCTTAGCGATTTTCAAGCCAATCATGAGCGCACAATAGAACAGTGCACGCGTTATAAGTGGCCCAATTAAATGCGCACAACACATTTTATCAACTGTAGATAAATAATAAAACAAATTGTGCAAAACATCGACACAATATGTCAAAGTTTAACAAATATTCCAATTTCCCGTGAAGTACAGGAATGATTCAAATACATCTACTCAATCTGGGAAAATTTGACACGTGAACTGCAATTCATCGTTGCAATTTTCTGCTTTTCTTTTGTTACTGGCTGTAATAGGTTAAGAAGTTCGTTTTGATTGGGCCATTTAAAATGGTTTGTCATTCGCCTGCAAGAACTAGGCACTGTTTAACTAGTGGCCATGTGAATACCAGACATAGGAAGGAATAAGAGGCTATAGTGATTTCATAAATAACTTGGGCTGAAACATTTTATTACTGCCACCGACAAAGACCGGGTGACTTAATCAGCGCTGAAGCCAACCCACGTCAATTCACAATTTCCAATGACGACGTGAAATGACCGCGCTACCTTTCAAATGAAAAACTACAGAATACGGCGCACTAGGTCGGAAGTGTTGTTTATGACATGACCAGTTCTTCAAATTAATGACGCATCGCATAAACTAAAAAGAAACTAGTGATAATTTTAGCAATAAAGTAAACTAGGTCACTGAAAGGTAGGCAATAGTGGCTCAGTCCGTACTGTCGGATTAAACTAGAGATAAACTTGCACGAATTCAAGTTGGTTTCCTTCACACATTACGTGATTTAATATTTTTTCTTGTGTCCTGTTTCCCCCAAAATCCGAAAAAAAAAGAAAAAAAAACTTCGCGGATTCATGCCGCTATAGGCTATAATTAAAACACGTTTACATGTGTGCTGTGATTGGGTTTCAGTTATATAAAAGACTCTATCCCTCACCAAGAAATATCGAAGCACTTGCATCACAGTTAGCACATCTCACAATTCAGCCGTCAATGAACAGGTAACGTTTTTACCTCGCGGACTGTGGAGTTCAGCCTAGATGTAAGTGAAATCACACATGTTCCTTATATATACTAATAATATGAGTTTTGCCAGATTTTGTTGACTTTTAGTTAGGGACTGTAAATAATTCGTGGGTTCACTGACTTGTAAGATAGAATCCATACTCCTGTAAATACTAAGGAAAATATTATATTTATTAATTTCTCGCTTGAGAGACAAACTCTTAACTGGGTGTTACGTGATTCGATACTTATTTGGTTATGGATTCTTACTAGGCTCGGAGTCAGTCACAAAACCGTGGGCCAGTCGCAGTAGCAGAGCGTTAAAAGTTAACTTTGACTTTAAATGGGATGATATCGCGTAATTGTCCTGATTTTTACTTACATTTATTCTGGTACATTCAAATTATTCTTGAGTCAACTATGGCAGTTGTTAGTATTTTAATAATTACAAATTTCTTGAACCTAGGATTTTACAAATAACAAAGATCCATACAATTAGATTATAAAATCAAACGCACCTTCGGGTAAGAGATTTTCTCCAGACTTTGGTTTTGTATGTCTTCATACTAGCTCCCATATATAACTCAATAGCAAATGTATTTGTCTTTCGGACCGCACTCTGAGGTACACTATGTCTACGTGCTTTCCAGTAGAGCAGCTAAAACCACGTATGTGGCCATCTTCGTAGAAACAATCCTCTCTCTCTCCCCTCCTCCAAGAGTCGTCACATCCTCCTCCCGTGAAACTCTTCACTCCAGTTTAAAAGTATCTTCGCTTCCGGCCGCCCCCCCTCTCCCCGGCGGAACAATAAACAATGGACGTGCCCCCGCCCCTCCACGACTCTTCAGGTGAAGGGGCCCTTGTGCCGTCCGCAGTGCCTCTGAAGAGGTCTGCCACAAGCCAGCTGCCCGCGCTGCGTCGCGCTCTGGGGCGTGATTGCCGGAGACCAACATCTGTGACTTGCAGGCAGGGACTGACCTCCAGTACAAACTACACTATCCTCTGCAGACTCGGGCAAAATTAACCTGCTCCTTGGCTGCTGACCTGCGAGGCGTCTCAACTGGGTTAACAAGCGATTACATGCTTATTTGATTGAGGACCTCTAATAACAATAAGAAGAGACCGGAAAAATTCGCGGATTCATTTCGTGATAGGCTGAAATTCAAACATGTGTACAATTCTGCTGGTTCCGCTATTGGCTCGCAGTTTAACTGGAGCTCTCTGGACCAATGAGAGACTATCCAACCAAAGAAGCGTCGAATCACAAGCTATCCAGTGGAGACGCCTCACAATTTAGTACCCAATGAACATGCGTGTTTACTTGAGAAATGCAGAGGGTATTGGATGCTATCCTAGAGGTCATTGAATCCGCGAATTTTTCCGGTCCCTACTAATAAGTAGTGACTAAAAAATCGTGCAATCAGTGACCTTCAGGGTAGACTACAAATTCCTCCGTATACTGGGGGAAAATAGCGCCAGTTAGTTGGTTGCTGTCTTGTGAGAAGTCTCAACTGAGTTGTCTGTGATTGGATACTTCTTCGGTTGAGGGTTTCTCATTAGCCCAGAGCCCTCCAGGTAAACAGTGATCCAATAGCAAAAGCAGGTCAAAGATATAATTATTTGAATTTTAGCCTAACGCGAAATGAATCCGCGAATTTTTCCGGTCTCTACAAATGAGTCCAGAGTCCTCTCGGTTACCAGTGAACCAATAGCACAAACAGCACAAATGTAATAATTATTTGAATTTTAGAATAATTTTTCTGGTGGCTTTTTATAAGGAACTTCTTTGACGCCAAAATTTATCTTACAAAATTTCTCAACTTCTTCGAACTCCCAACTTGAGTTAACACTTCAAAACATAGCTGTAGATACTTGCAAATTTGCTTTGCTATTTTGGGACAGTCCGGATGCAAAGATTTGAACTCTTGAATGACCCTTTTCACAGGATCACAAGTTATTAGACATGCCTTTAATGACTATAAGTCAATGAGAAATACCTGAGAATCATCTTACCGAAACACGCGCGACCAGGAGAGACAGTGAAATGTGGTAATAATCTAATGAACACCTGAGTTTGAACTGAGTATGCACCTGGCACTAGGGAAAATAGCGCGAATTCGGCACTTCTCTAAGCATAGGGGTTGATAATTGCATTGACTACGAGGTTACTAGATACTGAAACAAACCACGCATGAATTGCAAAAACCATCCCAGATTTGTCTGGAGTGATTTCAGAGAATCACAGGTAACCAAATCTAGAACTGATAACCCTATTTCAAGATTTCTTTCACTTTTATAAAGCTGTATTATTCCCAATAGATACAGATTTGTTTTATTTTTTTAAAATTATTTTTTGGATTCTATATCAACAGATAAATTACCAAATTTAATGCTTTATTGGTATACGCTGATAAAACCGTTACACGTTAAATAACCATGTCGGCCTGCCACGTGGTACACACGTGGGTTCGAAATGTGCAGTCAAATATACTTTTCGTGGGCGTTCAAGAGAAAATTAACTAATTCCAAATATTTATTTCTGCACATTTGTTTGTTTGTTTGGAAGTTTGGGCAGATAAGTATCCTTGCAATTTTTGTGTATATTCTTAATATTATTATACATTACATTAAACAAGTTTGCGTTCTTTAAATGTGTACCCACATTTTAGACAACCGTAATTTTTTTATAAACTTAGTTGGTTTTCCTTGTACGTACACTTATATAAATTAATTATATATAACTAATTATGTATATATATCGCAAGTGAATGTAATTGCAGGACCTTAGTCCAGTATTTCAGTAATGAATTATCTTTATCTTTTATATACATACATAGAAGATATTTTTTAAGATTGTAATTTGGTCAGATACGGAGAAATTAGTTGTAACTTAATATTATTTTTTATATATAAGTTTTTTTTTTTTTAAATTTTATTCTTAACATATCTTTCTCTGTTAAATATATTTATCGAACTGTGCGAAGTTGTGTATCAAAGCAAGTAGAAAATACAACATTGTGACTTTCAATTGTTATGCATACGGCCAATTTTCAGTGCATATTGTTATGTTCTCGATTGTGAATTCAACTTAACGGGCGAATGACTGAATATTTTAAATTGGCGTAACTAATCACAGTTGATTTTGCGGACATTGTATACCAGTGGGCTGCTATGTCACTGGTGCAATAAAGTGCGTACAAAACTTTGACTAAATTGCGTTATTTTACACACGACCTTGCGAAACATAGCGCGTACGGCCCCACGTGGTGCATGAGGAAATGTTGCAGGTTATTAATTTGCATCTATTTTCTACCACGAGCTATCTGGTCACATAGACATTGGTTTCAACAGTTTTTTTTTTACCGTAACGATTTTCTCTTGTTTTATTTTCAATATTTGGTTTCATTAAAGCATATTTTATAATTAATAGAACGTTAAAAAAGTTAATGTTGAGTTGCTGCTACAAATAGTTCACTCGTTTAAATCATTTGCGTTTAGTGTTTAGTTTGAGAAATGGACTACAATTGTAATAATAGCCTACTCTCACTAGTTACTATGTTGTGTTATTTGTAAATCTCTTAATATGGTTTAATATAAAAAGATAAACAATTGGTATGTATGGAATATGTTGAAGTAAGGAGGCGAGTTACACATTGCATCTCACATTCAACGAAAGGAATTCAGCACACGGAAATTCACAAGCCAAACCGCTGAGTCAGTTGGGAGAAATGGAATCGTTGTTTGCTGTAGTGTTTCTCGTGCAACCTCCCATGCTCTCTGCTCGCGACCGCGAGACAATGCTACAACCTCCTGCTTCTCTGCGAGGTGAGCCTCCTCATGTCCTCGGCGCTGTGAATGGAGGGATGGGAGGAGGAAGTGAGGGACGGGGTACCTCCCCCACTTCCTGTTGTCTTTTCCTTCTTTGTACCGCCTCGTGTTCCGAATTTTTCTCTGCGCGGCGTACGAGCATGACCTTCGCCACGCTGGCTGGAGTAATTGCGACGGCGGAAGATTTTTGCCGACCGCTAGAGCTAGGCTTGAACTTTCATCTAGTGATTGTTGATGCGCGACCAATTCGGTCCATGTGCACACTGAAATTAACAATTCATATCTCAATGATACACGTAGTTACTTACAGCTGACTCAGGGTTGTCGAGTTTGTGCCAAGAGCACTCCAGTCTTTCACCAAAGCGAAGAAGCTGCAGATGTGTGTCTAGTATACTTTGATTCCTGATGAGTCCGTAAAATATTCGTGGCTCTAAAGATGGCTCCAATAATGCGTGATGTGACGTCAGCCTATACTTTGAAAAGTTAAACAAAGACCAGCATGCCCTGCAACTAAAATTTTAAAAAAAAAAAACTGTAAATTTTTTTAAAAATATATTTTGAAAGAAAAAAAAACTCTTAGTTTTACAAAACAAGCATATTAGCTTCGCCTTATTACTGTGCATACTTTGGCTTGTAATCTATTGAACTTATAATTTCTTGCTTTACGTCAGTCGCATCCCTGGCACGAGCATTCAGTGTCGCCCTCTTTCTGAGATCGGACACACACAATTTATGTTGCTTTGATGCTAAGATACAAAACTATGTGCGGTGTGTGTGTGAAGTTAGGTTAAAAAAGTACTAATTAATTGTCTTTAATACTGGGTTAGTTTGTGAGAAATTTTTACGTATAATCCATGATTAAATGGATATTTGTATCTCATGACCCCAAGTTGTTCTGGAATTTGTATATTCATATGCTGTCACATCAGTTTATAGTACCGTATAATTCCAGTTTTATCGCATAAACTCAAATATTTAGAGGCTGGGTGCTGGACCCCTTAAACCCCGCATGTGGTCCTGACCCAGGTTTCAGTCCCGGGAACGGATTCGCGTGGTTCTCCGACAGCGCTCTAGGATAATGCTGCAGAGAAGAAAAAATTTTCTGCGCGCTTATAAAAGATTCCTTTAGAGACCAGTTGCTAAAAAAACAGTTTGTAATACCACAATCAAGATATTTGAACTTTTTACAGCACATGGCAGTATATAATAGGGCATACTGGGACACGGGTTCTGGGTGTGGTGCCGGTGCCGGTGTCCGCCATCTTGGATTGTGACGTCACGGCGGCCATCTTGGAGGAGTGTAACGGGACATAACGTAACGGGACAAGTTTGACCTTGACCTTTGACCCTCAAAATTCGCCAAAATTGGGCAAAAATTGCCCAAAATTCCTCAAAATTCGTCAAAATTTACATTTCTGTGAAAAAAATTCCGCCAAAAAAAATCTCAAAAAATTCCACAATTCAAAAATTCCCGTTTTCGAGAGAAAAATTCCCGTTTCGAGGGAAAATTTCCCGTTTTTAGTCCTTAAAAATCCCAGTGGCTAGAAATGTCCATATGTAGGCTTAAGCATCCATGTCTACAGCCTACGATAAGCCTCTGACGTCATCATGGATTATGACGTCACTGTTGCATTTTCCGTTACGGCCGCCATCTTTAACTTTTTTATTTATTATCCGATTTTAATGAAAAAAAATTTAAAAAATATAAAAAAATTCAAATAATAAAATTTTAATAAAAAATATTTAAAAAATAAACTTTTACGACACGGAGTTCGGAGTCCTTGGTTCGAACCCGGTGAGGGCAAAAAAATTAAAAAATGGCGACCGATCCTTCCCTCACAGTGACTGCTGGCATACTGACTCCCACCACTTTTTTCATAGCATATATCATCCGGCAGTATGACGACATGTACGCCATCTTTAAATTTGGACGCCATCTTGAAAATCTTTATTTATTATCCGATTTTAATAAAAAAAATTCCAAAATTCATCAAAAAATTAACGTATTTGAATTCTGTTTGATTATACCGATGTACGTCCTTGGTTCGATTCCCGGCGAGAGTAAACGGTCGATCCTTCCTCCATGAAAGCTACCTAGACTGATCTACCACCACCAGTACCAAGGTATATATCATCAACTGGTATGACATCATGTCCGCCATCTTGTCTTCATCCGCTGGAGACCACCATCTTGTTTTCGTCAGCTAGAGTGTGCCGATACCATGTAGTATAATTATCTGGTCACTATACTTGTGTCCTCAACTGTTGACATTGAACATTGACCTTGAACTTTGACCTTGACCTTGAAATTTGGCCTTGACCTTGAAATTTGTTTTTGTCCTGGAAATTTGACTTTGTCCTTGTCGACCATCATGGATCCGACATTTTATGTTCAGTACATGCTACCAGAGGATACCACCTGCTGGAGTACGCCATCTTGTGTGTGTACTTGTATTATAGAGTACATTTCCATCTAGATAATTTTATTCTAACCCGCTACAGTGCAGTAATCATTTATTACCGAGGTGCCCCCGCCATCATGAAATTCGACCGCCATCTTGAAATCATGTAATAATGTAGCTAGAAAAGCGGGAAAAAATCCAAAATTCATTAAATAAATCACTCATTAACTTACATATCGATTCGATCCGCTCCAGTCCTTGGCTCGATCCTCGATCGATGCAAAACATTTAATTTTATGAAAAAAAAATAATAATTCCAATAAACCATGTTCAACATTCATAAAGAGACTTTAAATCCTCTACTACCATCATCCTATCAGACGTCAAGACTACCATATTGGAAATTCGTAATTGTAATGCTAGAGATTCGGGAAAAAGTTCAAAACTCATTAAATAAATTTGTAATCTATATACTGATTAGATCGACTAAGGTCCTTGGTTAGATCCCTTGTCGATACAAAACAACTTTAATTTTAAAAAAGTACCAGAAAAGTGTAAGGTTCGAGGAATAAAACCCCTTTAGTCTTTTACAAACATAATATTTATTACACAATTTCTATCCTACTACAGAATCACTTGCGAAAGCCAGCAATCTTATAAAAATTTAGCCCTGCATAGACGTACAACGACTACTTCTTAGCTCCAAATGCTCCAAACGGTCTCCAAATGGCTCCAAAAGCTCCAACAGCCTCCAAATGCTTAACACAGTTCCAAATGGCTCCAAATGCTCCAAACGGCCTCCAAATGCTTGACAGCTCCAAATGTTTCCAGCAGCTCCAACAGCCTCCAATGCATAACACAGCTCCAAATGGCTCCAAATGTTCCAAACGGCCTCCAAATGGCTCCAACAGCCTCCAAATGCTCCAACAGCTCCAAAAAAAAGGCTCCAAATGCTCCAAACGGCCTCCAAATGCTTGACAGCTCCAAATGGCTCCAAATGTTCCAAACGGCCTCCAAATGGCTCCAACAGCCTCCAATGCATAACACAGCTCCAAATGGCTCCAAATGTTCCAAACGGCCTCCAAATGGCTCCAACAGCCTCCAAATGCTTAACACAGCTCTAAATGGCTCCAAATGCTCCAAACGGCCTCCAAATGCTTGACAGCTCCAAATGTCTCCAGCAGCTCCAAATGCTCGAACAGCTCCAAAAAAAGGCTCCAAATGCTCCAACAGCCTCCAAATGCTTAACACAGCTCCAAATGGCTCCAAATTCTTGACAGCTCCAAATGCATAACACAGCTCCAAATGGCTCCAAATGCTCCAAACGGCCTCCAAATGCTTGACAGCTCCAAATGTCTCCAGCAGCTCCAAATGCTCCAACAGCTCCAAAAAAAGGCTCCAAATGCTCCAACAACCTCCAAATGCTTAACACAGCTCCAAATGGCTCCAAATGCTTGGCAGCTCCAAATGCTTCAAAAGGCTCCAAATGCTCCAAATGGCTCCAACAGCTCCAAAAGACTCCAAATGCTTCAAAAGGCTCCAATTGCTCCCAGAGCTCCATCTTCAATTGGTTCCAACTGATTCCTATTACTTTTATCGAACTTGGCATGATTACTAACATGTCTTTATCAGTATACATTTTGACTGGCAGCGGTAACGTTTTTTACACCTTTAAGTTATAAGTTTTATTTAGAAATCAGATTTCGATAAATGATAGCTTCCATCTGGAAAGAAAATATATTAATTTATCTTCAAGTTTATACACATACATTTAATTTAATCCATTATTGTATGTAGCCAGCTTCCCTCAGTTCTTTGAGTATGAAGGATATTTCTTTAATGTTCGAATAGTTTCCTGCACAAAGCGATCCATGTAGTAGTCGTAGCCTGTTAACCAATATGTTAGGATCTTCCCATGAGGTATAATCAATCTCTTCTGCTGCCTTCATCATCCTTGCATGTTTATAATAAATATTATCTCTGGTGTCTATCGTTTTAACACCAACCACAAGGTCACTTTCGTCATCTTGCCAGTGATTATCACAAGCTTGATCAGGATAATTTATTTTATTACGTCGTTTCCATCGTTTTGGTCTCAAACCACCATCACAGTCTTCGCTCTTCATGCTTTTGGTGCTTCAGTACAGTACTCAATCATGCCAGCTTCTGATGTGTCACCACAGTCTTCAATCATGTCAGCACCACAAACTTGATCAGGATAATTTATTTTATTACGTCGTTTCCATCGTTTTGGTCTCAGACTGCCATCACAGTCTTCGATCTTGCCTGCTTTAGGTGTTTCAGTACAGTACTCAATCATGTCAGCCTCAGATGTGTCACCACAATCTTCAATCATGCCAGCCTCAGATGATTCATCAAAGTCTTCGACCTTGTAAGCTTCAGGTGGTTCTCCATCTTTCACATTTTCATGGAGACGACTAGATATTGGAGTAAATATATTTTCATTTCTAATGTGGTTACAACTTCCTTCGTTTGTTTTAAATTTTAAATTATTATCTTGATCTAGATCAGTAATTTTAGCATTAGCTTTTTCGCCTTCGTTCCTCTTCAGCGATGTTGTAGCCCAGTCTTCGTTATCTTTATTCATCTTAATTGTACAGGTCTTGTAATGTCTATCCAAGTAATATCTTCTACCAAAGGATTTCTGACACTGACTGCAATGAAATGGTTTTTGACAAGGACCCAAATTACACTCGCTTCTCTCATGTCGTTTAGCATTTTTTCTCAAGGTAAACACCTTGCTACAGTATCTACAGTGATGACGTTTTGATACAGCAACAAATCCCGTTTCAGGATTCATATTAGTTATTGAGACTAATGCCAGATGCAAACTAAGAGTTTTAAATTATATATATTACTTAAATAGAATTTTTTAATTATTTCATCAGCGAGAATTAATTTATCTCATTCAAAGGTACTTGTTGCAAGTAGTTCTGCTTTTCAACAACAGATTTCGCCACATGTTACTTGCAGGTAAATAATATTTAGTTCTTTTATGCGGGATGCGGGATGCTCACTAACGATCGCAAAAGAAGGTTGGCTTCGCTAGACTCCAAGGAGAAGGAAGTTCGTCCATCCTGTTAGTGCTTCTTAGATTTCTCAGAGATTATTTGACTGAGTAATGATATTTTTTTTTTAAATTTCCACCTGATAAAAATATTACAAGTGCTGATTTATTGACAGAATTTCAATAATTAAATGCAACCTTGAATAAAAAAATGACATGACTCATTAAGTAAAAAATTCTTCATGCAGAGATCAATTCCTCATCAGTAACCAGAAGCACTCGGAGAAAACCATCAGATGTCTAGTCAGGAATAATCAGAAGCACCCAGAGAAAACCATCATAATATTGTCAAGAATAAACGGGAGCACACGGAGAAATCCACCATAATATTGACAAGAATAATCAGGAGCACACGGAGAAAACCACCGCAAGTTTTCTTTGATATCATAAAATTTCAGGGGAAAAAAATAATAAAAAATAAAAATAAATTAATAAAAAATTAAAAAAAAAATATCATTACTCAGTCAAATAATCTCTGAGAAATCTAAGAAGCACTAACAGGATGGACGAACTTCCTTCTCCTTGGAGTCTAGCGAAGCCAACCTTCTTTTGCGATCGTTAGTGAGCATCCCGCATCCCGCATAAAAGAACTAAATATTATTTACCTGCAAGTAACATGTGGCGAAATCTGTTGTTGAAAAGCAGAACTACTTGCAACAAGTACCTTTGAATGAGATAAATTAATTCTCGCTGATGAAATAATTAAAAAATTCTATTTAAGTAATATATATAATTTAAAACTCTTAGTTTGCATCTGGCATTAGTCTCAATAACTAATATGAATCCTGAAACGGGATTTGTTGCTGTATCAAAACGTCATCACTGTAGATACTGTAGCAAGGTGTTTACCTTGAGAAAAAATGCTAAACGACATGAGAGAAGCGAGTGTAATTTGGGTCCTTGTCAAAAACCATTTCATTGCAGTCAGTGTCAGAAATCCTTTGGTAGAAGATATTACTTGGATAGACATTACAAGACCTGTACAATTAAGATGAATAAAGATAACGAAGACTGGGCTACAACATCGCTGAAGAGGAACGAAGGCGAAAAAGCTAATGCTAAAATTACTGATCTAGATCAAGATAATAATTTAAAATTTAAAACAAACGAAGGAAGTTGTAACCACATTAGAAATGAAAATATATTTACTCCAATATCTAGTCGTCTCCATGAAAATGTGAAAGATGGAGAACCACCTGAAGCTTACAAGGTCGAAGACTTTGATGAATCATCTGAGGCTGGCATGATTGAAGATTGTGGTGACACATCTGAGGCTGACATGATTGAGTACTGTACTGAAACACCTAAAGCAGGCAAGATCGAAGACTGTGATGGCAGTCTGAGACCAAAACGATGGAAACGACGTAATAAAATAAATTATCCTGATCAAGTTTGTGGTGCTGACATGATTGAAGACTGTGGTGACACATCAGAAGCTGGCATGATTGAGTACTGTACTGAAGCACCAAAAGCATGAAGAGCGAAGACTGTGATGGTGGTTTGAGACCAAAACGATGGAAACGACGTAATAAAATAAATTATCCTGATCAAGCTTGTGATAATCACTGGCAAGATGACGAAAGTGACCTTGTGGTTGGTGTTAAAACGATAGACACCAGAGATAATATTTATTATAAACATGCAAGGATGATGAAGGCAGCAGAAGAGATTGATTATACCTCATGGGAAGATCCTAACATATTGGTTAACAGGCTACGACTACTACATGGATCGCTTTGTGCAGGAAACTATTCGAACATTAAAGAAATATCCTTCATACTCAAAGAACTGAGGGAAGCTGGCTACATACAATAATGGATTAAATTAAATGTATGTGTATAAACTTGAAGATAAATTAATATATTTTCTTTCCAGATGGAAGCTATCATTTATCGAAATCTGATTTCTAAATAAAACTTATAACTTAAAGGTGTAAAAAACGTTACCGCTGCCAGTCAAAATGTATACTGATAAAGACATGTTAGTAATCATGCCAAGTTCGATAAAAGTAATAGGAATCAGTTGGAACCAATTGAAGATGGAGCTCTGGGAGCAATTGGAGCCTTTTGAAGCATTTGGAGTCTTTTGGAGCTGTTGGAGCCATTTGGAGCATTTGGAGCCTTTTGAAGCATTTGGAGCTGCCAAGCATTTGGAGCCATTTGGAGCTGTGTTAAGCATTTGGAGGTTGTTGGAGCATTTGGAGCCTTTTTTTGGAGCTGTTGGAGCATTTGGAGCTGCTGGAGACATTTGGAGCTGTCAAGCATTTGGAGGCCGTTTGGAGCATTTGGAGCCATTTGGAGCTGTGTTATGCATTTGGAGCTGTCAAGAATTTGGAGCCATTTGGAGCTGTGTTAAGCATTTGGAGGCTGTTGGAGCATTTGGAGCCTTTTTTTGGAGCTGTTCGAGCATTTGGAGCTGCTGGAGACATTTGGAGCTGTCAAGCATTTGGAGGCCGTTTGGAGCATTTGGAGCCATTTAGAGCTGTGTTAAGCATTTGGAGGCTGTTGGAGCCATTTGGAGGCCGTTTGGAACATTTGGAGCCATTTGGAGCTGTGTTATGCATTGGAGGCTGTTGGAGCCATTTGGAGGCCGTTTGGAACATTTGGAGCCATTTGGAGCTGTCAAGCATTTGGAGGCCGTTTGGAGCATTTGGAGCCTTTTTTTTGGAGCTGTTGGAGCATTTGGAGGCTGTTGGAGCCATTTGGAGGCCGTTTGGAACATTTGGAGCCATTTGGAGCTGTGTTATGCATTGGAGGCTGTTGGAGCTGCTGGAAACATTTGGAGCTGTCAAGCATTTGGAGGCCGTTTGGAGCATTTGGAGCCATTTGGAACTGTGTTAAGCATTTGGAGGCTGTTGGAGCTTTTGGAGCCATTTGGAGACCGTTTGGAGCATTTGGAGCTAAGAAGTAGTCGTTGTACGTCTATGCAGGGCTAAATTTTTATAAGATTGCTGGCTTTCGCAAGTGATTCTGTAGTAGGATAGAAATTGTGTAATAAATATTATGTTTGTAAAAGACTAAAGGGGTTTTATTCCTCGAACCTTACACTTTTCTGGTACTTTTTTAAAATTAAAGTTGTTTTGTATCGACAAGGGATCTAACCAAGGACCTTAGTCGATCTAATCAGTATATAGATTACAAATTTATTTAATGAGTTTTGAACTTTTTCCCGAATCTCTAGCATTACAATTACGAATTTCCAATATGGTAGTCTTGACGTCTGATAGGATGATGGTAGTAGAGGATTTAAAGTCTCTTTATGAATGTTGAACATGGTTTATTGGAATTATTATTTTTTTTTCATAAAATTAAATGTTTTGCATCGATCGAGGATCGAGCCAAGGACTGGAGCGGATCGAATCGATATGTAAGTTAATGAGTGATTTATTTAATGAATTTTGGATTTTTTCCCGCTTTTCTAGCTACATTATTACATGATTTCAAGATGGCGGTCGAATTTCATGATGGCGGGGGCACCTCGGTAATAAATGATTACTGCACTGTAGCGGGTTAGAATAAAATTATCTAGATGGAAATGTACTCTATAATACAAGTACACACACAAGATGGCGTACTCCAGCAGGTGGTATCCTCTGGTAGCATGTACTGAACATAAAATGTCGGATCCATGATGGTCGACAAGGACAAAGTCAAATTTCCAGGACAAAAACAAATTTCAAGGTCAAGGCCAAATTTCAAGGTCAAGGTCAAAGTTCAAGGTCAATGTTCAATGTCAACAGTTGAGGACACAAGTATAGTGACCAGATAATTATACTACATGGTATCGGCACACTCTAGCT
This sequence comes from Bacillus rossius redtenbacheri, assembly GCF_032445375.1. NCBI lineage: Eukaryota > Metazoa > Arthropoda > Insecta > Phasmatodea > Bacillidae > Bacillus > Bacillus rossius. Next base: position 10,608,129 of record NW_026962010.1, on the reverse strand, counting down.
GACGAAAACAAGATGGTGGTCTCCAGCGGATGAAGACAAGATGGCGGACATGATGTCATACCAGTTGATGATATATACCTTGGTACTGGTGGTGGTAGATCAGTCTAGGTAGCTTTCATGGAGGAAGGATCGACCGTTTACTCTCGCCGGGAATCGAACCAAGGACGTACATCGGTATAATCAAACAGAATTCAAATACGTTAATTTTTTGATGAATTTTGGAATTTTTTTATTAAAATCGGATAATAAATAAAGATTTTCAAGATGGCGTCCAAATTTAAAGATGGCGTACATGTCGTCATACTGCCGGATGATATATGCTATGAAAAAAGTGGTGGGAGTCAGTATGCCAGCAGTCACTGTGAGGGAAGGATCGGTCGCCATTTTTTAATTTTTTTGCCCTCACCGGGTTCGAACCAAGGACTCCGAACTCCGTGTCGTAAAAGTTTATTTTTTAAATATTTTTTATTAAAATTTTATTATTTGAATTTTTTTATATTTTTTAAATTTTTTTTCATTAAAATCGGATAATAAATAAAAAAGTTAAAGATGGCGGCCGTAACGGAAAATGCAACAGTGACGTCATAATCCATGATGACGTCAGAGGCTTATCGTAGGCTGTAGACATGGATGCTTAAGCCTACATATGGACATTTCTAGCCACTGGGATTTTTAAGGACTAAAAACGGGAAATTTTCCCTCGAAACGGGAATTTTTCTCTCGAAAACGGGAATTTTTGAATTGTGGAATTTTTTGAGATTTTTTTTGGCGGAAGTTTTTTCACAGAAATGTAAATTTTGACGAATTTTGAGGAATTTTGGGCAATTTTTGCCCAATTTTGGCGAATTTTGAGGGTCAAAGGTCAAGGTCAAACTTGTCCCGTTACGTTATGTCCCGTTACACTCCTCCAAGATGGCCGCCGTGACGTCACAATCCAAGATGGCGGACACCGGCACCGGCACCACACCCAGAACCCGTGTCCCAGTATGCCCTATTATATACTACTCATGGCTATGGTTATTTTTTGCTCATATTAAAGACTCTTTTTTTTCGAGATAATACTGAGTATTTCTTACGGAAATGGGCGCATAATTTTGTATTTTAATTTATGTTTCACTCAATTGCGTTATTAAATGATTGAAATTTTTTTTTATTATGTTTATTAATGTGCGCAGTTAATACTGAAAAGTTACTCAGGGAACGGTTTACAAATAACTTTTAACTTTTGGAGGTACAAGGACAACACAAAGCATAAATGCGCCGGTAAGAATCCAAACCCGATAGTACTACAAACTGTACCTTGTAGGTTTACAGTTTTTTTCCATGTAAATATACGCATTTCCAAATATCCGTAATTTTAAATGAATGTTTATGTTCCATTTATAAACACAAACACACCGTGCGATCGGTTCTCGCCGTCGACTGAGGCCTTCACCTGCAGACGTCCCTGGCCCTTGCCGTGCGAGCTTCTGTCCCAGTTACCTCGCCACGGACCAGTCGATGAGCCCAGGAGAAAAACGGGTCGTTACCACAACGCCGAAATACCACAACGCCGAACGTACAATAACGCCGAATACCATAACGCCGAATGCCAAATCGACCGCAACGCCGACAGCTAGAAAACTGCTGTGTACCACAACGCCGAAATACAGTAACGCCGAAAAATGTTAAATGTATCTTAACGCCGAAATACCACAACCTTACCTAACCTAGGCTAGCCTAACCTATCCTAACCTAACCTAACCTTACCTAACCTAACTTTTGTGGCAGTCCTGCAATGACATTTTTCGGCGTTAATGTATTTCGGCGTTGTGGTACACAACAGTTATCTAGCTGTCGGCGTTGTAGTCAATTTGTTATTCGGCGTTATGATTTTCGGCGTTATTGTACGTTCGGCGTTGTGGTGGGTCCCCAAGAAAAACAAGTCAAGTACAAAGTAAACACATCTTCCAGTTTTACCTCGTTCGTAAAAATTACCCTTATAGGTAGAGACCCGTGAATTTCGCGGATTCATTTCGTGTTAAGCTAAAATTCAAAAAAATTATACCTTAGTGCTGTTTCTGTCATTGGTTCTCTGTTAATCTGGAGGACTGAGGGCCAATCAGAGACCCTCACTCATAGAAATGTCGAATCACAGGCCACCCAGTCAAGACGACTTACAAGTCAACAGCCAATGAACAGTTGGCATTTGCCCGAGTGTGTAGAGGATATTGGAGTCTATCCTGGAGGTCATTGAATCCGCGAAATTCACGGGTCTCTACTTATAGGGTACCTAATGAACGCGGTAGACTGGAGATCCTCTTTTGTACAAGGCTTTATTCAATTTTGTACATTTTAATATAGCATTTCATTGATTTCTTGTTACGATCCAGCATTTCTGCAGTCATTGTGAACAATTTATAAAAGAAATCAACGTGGGAATTAAATACAAGATCCTTAACATTAGAATAAATAAAAGTGTGCCTAGAATTAATGTGCGCGGTGAAACAAATATTTTGTCGTTTATAATAATCACTGTAAAAATATCGTAAAATGTGTTTGTCGTGTAATTAAGATAAACTAGTTCCGTTGATGTAATTTTACAAAAATGTTTCTTAAAAAACCAAATTGTGCTATAGGCTTCGGTAAAAAAAATACACGAATATGCACCTGTTATTACAATAACTAACGTGCTAAATTTCTACATTACACTTTTGTATGTATTGATGTTAAAGTAAACTTTCAAGTGTTAAATTAATCAGAATCCTTCTTTTTTGTCAGTAACTGCACTTGTAGGCAAACACACCGACATTGTAAAAGTGCATAATACATGTCAGAGTAAAATTTACGATTGCCAAGGAATGGCATAAAAGCTACGTATTTTGCAATTTATACTAATAACCTTCATTTAATTTACATAAGGTTACACAGGTGGTGTTCCCATTACACAGTGATTATTAGTGTGCACGGTAGGCGAGAGGTGAAAACGCTAGACTACGCTCATGTGATCGATACTCTGCTGTGTCACTCATATTGTCATAAGTGTTTACTTGAATAATTAAAGTGATAAAATTAAAAATAGCTCTGAAGTAAAAAAAAAAAACTTTTTAAACAGCTACAAAAAATAAAATAATTTGGGAAGTAGTACAAATTAACATGTTCATTGTTGTTGTAAATCTACTCAACGAGCGCAGTAAAATTAACTGACACATATGTAAATTTATAAATCGCTAAGTAAAAATACACCAACAGCTACGACGTATTAGCAAAACCATAGCAATTGACTTTTACACATTGTTACTTGAGCACAAGAGTAAAAATGCACCAACAGCTGTTGGTGTAAAATACAGTAACATCGGTGGAGACGCTCACGCCTAGGGATGCAAACGATACATCGATGATTTGAAAACATCGATGTATCGTTTATGAAACATCGATGTTAGCATCGATGTTTTGAAGAGCGATACATCGCCGATGCATAGACGAAAATGTCCAAAAACATCGACATCGTTCATCATTAAAATTACCCTAATTTTTTATAATATTTTGGCTATAATTTCATGAATATTTATTGAATATATAAAAAATTACGTTACGATATTAAGTTTTTAAGATAAAAATTTTTTTAATGTCTATACTTACTATAAAAACCTACATTTTTAAGTAGGTATCAAAAATGTTGTAAATACTGAACTATTTGGTTGATTTCAGTATCAATTTTTTACTGTACCTTAAGATGTGTAAAATCATATGGAAAAATTAAATACTGTTAAAAAAAATTGTTTACATAAGAATTTTCTTTTAAATTTTAAAAAATATAGGGAAAAAGCAGCGAGACTTTATGGACAATTTCATAGCTTGTTGTACATACAAGATATTGATTGGTACCGATACGGTCTCGCTAGCTCTATCGAGAAAATTAATGTTACATTTTAAACCTGCACAAACACTTCATGCTTTTCCCTTATTTTTTTCAATTGCTTTTAATACATGATTTTGTTCTGCATGAGACACGACTGTAAATGGGTTGAGGATATTGTGGTCAGGAACCTGTAGTAGGTATGGTTTTTGGCTACATACTATGTATGATTTAGATCATTTTGGCATGTTTTACCTGATATTTAAATACATCGGTTAAAACATCGATGCATCGGTTGTCAGAACGATGTTTTTTGACATCGATGCTTTTTCGTTTGAACAATGATGTTCGTGATATCGATGTTTTTAAAATCGATGTTGCATCCATTCTCATGCCACTTACAATTTGTGTATAACTAACTACACACTGATTTTTACAGCAAGCCAGTAACTAAGTTTTATGCGTTTACAAAATACTTGTACAAGAAAGACTGTGAGATGCAGAACCCTCCCTATGTTGCCTTAGCTAGTGAACGGTAGAAAACATGACGCACACGAACGCACCACAAAAGTAATCGACGGTAACCGGAAGAAGGGTTCGACTCGCAAAGGAGGGGTGTAATCAGACAGCGGCGTTAGAATTCATTACACGCATTCCGGACCGCTCGCAGAACAGCTGCCAGCCAGTTGCGGCGACCGACAATGGAGAAGCGAGATTAGAAGGGAAAAAAAGTGGTCATTTTTGCCTGGGCATTGATGCGTATCAGTTTATAGTGTTCTGCACCCAAGGGTCCAACATAACCCTGTTGCCGCTCGACTGGCATATGCTACAGCTCGCAAGTGGGTGGAAAAGAGAGAGTTAACATTTTTAGACCTTTTATATTGCTTTGCTGCAATAAAGTAAAGCACGATAGAAATTATGTGCATTTTTCTAAAGTCTAATTTTACACGTTAAGGGGTTGTAACGTTTTTTACGTATAAATTTGTGGTAGCCTATAACTTGTGACATGTAACATGTTTCAAATTTGAAAATTCTCAAAAATAGTACCATTTGTATTAATTTCCTAACTGTTAGGTGGAAAGTATCACAGAAGTGTCTTTACAGGCACTCTTGACATCATAGCATGCCATTGGTACTACTTTTCTGAACTGTCAAAATTGAAATTAGGCTACATGACACATTATTTTTTTTCAGCTATTCAAATCAGGAATTGTACATTTATTATAAGGGTGATCACGATCTGATACATTATTTTTTTTTTCAATTTTACATTCCATATTTATCATCGGTACAACTGTAAAAAGACAATTGTTAGAAATGTAGAATACACGCACATTGCAGAATACTACTAAAAGTGTTAAGTAGAAACAAAAGTTTTGTGGTCTCGAAAATTTGGGGTTCAGTTAAGAATTTTAACAAGAAATCATTGCTGCAGACAGCACGTATGTACCCACAAAAGCCCATTCTCTTTAGTTGTAGTCAAGTCCCACTTCTATTTTCTCGTGGGGAAAAGGTTTTGAATCTTACATTTTGTGACTGAGTTCAAAAGTAGTTGTAAAATAGGCAATTTTTTTATTAAATTTACACTTATTATGCTTTCTACGTGGGACCATGTAAACATAAATAAATCAGGTTATAACAAAAATGATTATAATAAATATCAAAAATAAATAGTATATGTATCTAAAACAGTATAAATATAAATATGAGACAGTCGTGATATAATTAAAATTTCTCTTTAAAAAACACGCCTTTGTATTTCACCTATTTATCTCCCTTTTTTTTTCTGATACAAATTCTATGAAGAACTCTACTGTGTATTAATTTTTCTGTGTCGTACTTTTTTGTCGCGGAATATAGGTCCGATTATTGTACATGCAATGCCATCTCGTATATATTTTATAATTCGTAGTCTTTTTGATAGGATCAGTAATAAGATAGCATGGGCCGAATATGCGAAAAGAAGAACATCTCAAAGAAAATCTGTATGAGACAAACGACTGTTGGAACGTTTCTTGGCTGACTTTCTAGACTGTTTTTCTCACTGCTTCTTTGGTGAGGAATGAAAATACTTGATAGTATCTTTAATGGGATTTCATGAGAAGAGGCCCTGGAATTATTTCGCACCAGCTTCATTGTCGTGAATGAAATGACGACAATGTGGAAAGTCGCCAGGACGGTACAGTCGCCCAAGTTTGCCACGAGCCCAAACTGCGTGTTTATTCGAACAAAACACAAGTCATAACTTACCAGCTTTCTCGATATAATTAAACTGTATCAGTGATGCATGGCGTTTCATTATAGCTCGCGATGTACAAAATCATTTGCGTATTTCGATATACAAATAGCTAGAGCCACGGAATTTTCGTGCATTCATTTAGTCGCAAGCTAGAATGCAAACCTCCACACTGTCGCACTGTGTTCATGATTGGACCGCAGTTATTTGGACATGGCCCTCTACGACCGTGAGCCAACGATGTCCAGCCAGGAGAGAAGTAAGCGAATCAGGTAGTGTCAAATAACAAGAATAAAAATGTTCTTGCTAAGAATTCAATCAATGGGAAAGTAAACATGGGTCGAGCACACCTATAACTTTGAATTCTATCCTGAAGCCAGAGGAATCCGAGAAATTTCCAGGACTCTACAAATAGCGTTACACCCGATTGATTGTAATTCTGTGGCCAGATAGCGTAACAAATTACAACTTACTGGCACAAGTTCGTTGAAAGCTGAATTTTCAAATGATGTTGGATTAAGAGAAGAAACAGACTTATTAGACATACTTTTTCAAGATATCCAGCGGTTTATTGACTAAGTAATGCAGATATAAGAATATAATTACTGCAGAGGTACACGAAGAATAGAGTGAACGTAATCGACTAAATTAAATGATAAAAAAATTGCGTGTTATAATAAAAGGAAAATAACAGTGTAGGATAGGAGGTGGAAGAGTACTGTGACGTACAAACCTGGGAACCGATTACTGGAACAAAAGTCATATAGGATTTTAAAAGTGGATTATAGGGAGTTACAAGGTACACCAGCATATCCCTTCAACTTCTGAAATTCAAGTCCTGGTGTTATTGGCCTCACCACCATAATAATTGAAGTCACCTTTGATGTGGAATGAGCGCTTCGTTGCTGTCATGTAGTGTCCTACCATACGATTTACGACGCACAAAGGAAAAACAAATCAAATACTTATTATTAAACCGTTAAATTACTTATGAAACATTTCTGTAAAAAGTTTTTGTGTTGAATTCAAAAAGCAGCATAGTGGACAATGTAGCCTGCGTAAAAAAAAACTAAACATATGCGTTGACGAATAATTTTGCTTCTGTATAATGTACGTTTTGTCATAATATTTCTGAAACGTGGATTTATACTTATAATTAATCATATAAATGAAATTTTAAAAAATCAAATAATTTACCCCATTGTTGTGTAGCAGTACATTAGGTTTGTCACTATGTTGTGTGGGTGTACATAATTATCATAACAGTTGTACATAAGTATCATCACAGTGTTGTGAAAATTTTGATTAGGCTCAGCTAAGGGCTGCGCGGGGGTCAACACATCTAGTGGTAATTCTGTGCGGGTATACATCACGCTCGTAGCAATGTTTTGCACATGAGGCTCATGACAATGTCGTGCGGGTGTATAGCTGACTCATGGCAATGTTATGCTGGTGTACACTAGGCACATCTAAGTGTTGCGCAGGAGTTAACAGCTCGTAGCAATGTTGCGTGGGTGTACGTAACTTCATCTAAGTGTCGTGCGGTAGTTGAAAAAGCTCATAGAAATTATGTGCAGGTGTACAACACGCTCGTGGCAATTTTGTGTGGGTGTACACAAGACTCATGACAATGTCGTGAGTGTGTACAGCACGCTCGTGGCAACGTTGTGCAGGTGTACACGAGGCTCTTGGCAACGTTGTGCAGGTGTACACAAGTCTAATGGCAATGTCGTGAGGGTGTACAGCACGCTCGTGGCAACGTTGTGCAGGTGTACACGAGGCTCGTGACAATGTCGTGCGGGTGTACAGCACGCTCGTGGCAACGTCGTGCAGGTGTACACGAGGCTCGTGGCAATGTCGTGCGGGTGTACAGAACGCTCGTGGCAACGTTGTGCATGTGTACACGAGGCTCGTGGCAATGTCGTGCGGGTGTACAGCACGCTCGTGGCAACGTTGTGCAGGTGTACACGAGGCTCGTGACAATGTCGTGCGGGTGTACAGCACGCTCGTGGCAACGTTGTGCAGGTGTACACGAGGCTCGTGGCAATGTCGTGCGGGTGCACAGCACGCTCGCGGCAACGTCGTGCAGGTGTACACGAGGCTCGTGGCAATGTCGTGCGGGTGTACAGCACGCTCGTGGCAACGTTGTGCAGGTGTACACGAGGCTCGTGACAATGTCGTGCGGGTGTACAGCACGCTCGTGGCAACGTTGTGCAGGTGTACACGAGGCTCGTGGCAATGTCGTGCGGGTGCACAGCACGCTCGCGGCAACGTCGTGCAGGTGTACACGAGGCTCGTGGCAATGTCGTGCGGGTGTACAGCACGCTCGTGGCAACGTTGTGCAGGTGTACACGAGGCTCGTGGCAATGTCGCGCAGGTGTAGGTGCAGCCGGTCGCGACGGGTTCTAATGAGACACGCACATGCGCCCAGCGACTTGTGCGCGGGCGGTGGCCTCCAGCGCATGAGCGGCAAACCGTGTCGCGCGCGGGCATTACGGTCGCTCGCCAAGCAGAAACAGCGGCCGGCCCTCTCCCCCCTCCTTCCACAACAACGTCCTGTTTTATACTTCCCTTCGGCTGTTGCCGGACTGATCTGGTTCGCTTCCCCCGAAGACTGGGACTCCGTGCGTGCTCGTAGCCCGGTTACATCAGGTTACATCGGCCTCGGCAGTGACGTGGTCATCACCAATGAATGAGTAGAGACTGGAAAAATTCGCGGATTCATTTCACGATAGGCTAAAATTCAAATAGTTATACCTCACTGCTGCCTATTATATTGGCCCACAACTCATCTAGAGGACTCTGGGCCAATGAGAAACACCCAACCAAAGCTGTATCGAATCACAGGCTGCTACGTCAATGAGTGGGTGGCATTTGACCGAGTGTACGTAGAAAAAATGGAGTTCATCCTACAGGTCATTGAACCCGCGAATTTTTCCGGTCCCTATCAATCACTAGGGTACAAGGTTTGTGCAGTTTTACCGATCTCATTCTCGATTTTACGAGTCCCTACTAATTGTACATGCTTTAAGGCAAATACTTGGCCTTTTAAAGCAATCGCCCTATAGGAGGGTGTTACCCGATTGGCTGCATGTGTGGGCTCTGATTGGCCCACAGGCCCCTCTCAGGCGAGAGCATCAAAAGGAAGCCTCAGTTGGTAACACCTACCCTGATGATGACGACTGCAACGTCGACCGAAACGTCGGTGGTATCTTCACCTTCGACGTGGCTGCAGCCAGAAGCCAGGCAACTCCAGACAGTGGCCGCGGAAGGTAAAAAATTCCCAGCAGCCAACACGGATGACATCGACTCGTTTGCGCACACGACTGCATGATTCTGACCTGGTACTTGCAGTTCTGCCTGCAACCAGTCCGTTATACAACTATCGTGAAGTATTTTTTCACGCCGATAAAGGTTCCGAACAACTATAACTAGAGACCGGAAAAATTCGTGATTTCAATGACCTGTAGGATATATATACTCCATGTTCCTCTACGCACGCGGGAAAACTAACACCATCTCATTGGCTACTGACTCTTGTCGCCTGTTAACTGGGACGCTAGTGATTCGATACTTGTTTTGTTGAAAGTTTTTCATTGGACGAGTGTCATTCAGAAAAACTTCCTGCCCAATCACTAGAGACCTGCAAAATTCGCGGATTCATTTCGTGATATGCTACAATTCAAATAATTATACCTTAGCGCTGCTTCTGCCATTGGTCCACTGTTAATCTGGCGTAATGAGGGCCAATTAGAGACCCTCACTCATAGAAGTGTCGAATCACAGACACTCAGTCTAGACGACTCACAAGTCAGCAGCCAATGAACAGGTGGCATTTGCCCGAGTGTGTAGAGTGTATTAGAGTCTATCGTGGAGGTCATTTAATCCGCGAATTTTGCAGGTCTCTACCAATCACCGATGCAGTAAAAAGGCAAAGTTTTTGGATTCTAGACTATCACGAAATGAAACCGCGAATTTTTCAGGTCTCCAACTATAACCTTGAAACAGCAGAGTACTTGTTGCGACGTGCGCCTCGGTGTGCGACGGCGGCCGCAGGGGAAGTGGAGGGCAGGGCGGCACGATGACGACCCAGAGACGAGTTTACGGCCGGCAGCAAGGGAGGCGCTCTTGTCGACACGTGAAACAACTAGCGCTGAATCGGAGGGTCGGGATAACATCAAGGTTCCCAACCAGCCCTATGGCTTCGGAGACAATGATACTTTTTTTTTTAAGTCCTAGTTCGGTAAAATTCCTGAACTTCGTGGTGATGTGAATGGGGGACGCACCACAACGCCGAAATACCACAACGCCGAACGTACAATAACGCCGAAAACCATAACGCCGAATGCCAAATTGACTACAACGCCTACAGCTAGAAAACTGCTGTGTTCCACAACGCCTAATTACCACAACGCCGAAATACATTAACGCCGAAAAATGTCATTGCAGGACTGCCTCAAAGGTTAGGTTAGGTAAGGTATGGTTAGGTTATGTTAGGTTAGGCTAGGTTAGGCTAGCCTAGGTTAGGTTAGGTTGTGGTATTTTGGCGTTAAGATACATTTAAGAAACACACACATTCATTCAGTTTTTTTTTTCATTTTGCTCCTGTGACCCCCCCCCCTCCCCCCCCAACCCCCCCACGCAGCAACATTTTCCGGCGTTACTGTATTTCGGCGTTGTGGTACACAGCACTTTTCTATCTGTCGGCGTTGCGGTCAATTTGGCATTCGGCGTTATGGCATTCGGGGTTATTGTACGTTCGGCGTTGTGGTATTTCAACGTTGTGGTAACGACCCATGTGAATGCTAACTAAAAGTCGAAAGCCTTGTAATGTGTGTCTAAAATCACGTTGAACTAGGGACTGAAAAATTACGAATCCATTGACCACAAGAACAGGCTTACCTAAAACAAAATAGCAACAAAAAAAACGTATCACTTGCTGCCAACTTCTAAGAAGTCTCAATTGGGTTGCCCATCATTTGACACTTCTTTGGTTGATGTTTCCTAAGTTGTCTCTGAGCCGTCTAGCACTGTAAAGATAAAAAGGCACTGTTTGAATGTATTTATTAGGTCCAACAATTTTTCGTCTAGAGTGGTTTCCGTATTATTTTTTTCCTGCTTTTCATTTTAAGTTATTAATGGTGTTGTGTGCGGCATAATTCTTTGCCCGAAAACTACACAATATTTTAACGCCACAGCAAACACGCAGTTCCTCTTCCTGTACGCCTGTTTTATTTGTTTACAAAGTAGAACAGCATTAGGTAGATCGAATCCAACGTGGCTTCTTCAAATATCCAATTATCTGGAACTGTGAAAATCCTTCGTTTAGTTTCAGATGCATTCTTCATCGAAAAATCGTAAGTATTGTAATTTCAATCAAAATCCACAAGCGAGTGCATAGAATACCATGTACACGACCTATGCAAAATTGGTTCACAATTTATTTCATATGTGTTAATTTTAGCCAATGAAATTTTTTGATGAAAAATTTCTAACTTACTAGTTTTCAGAAAATATATATTTAATGTATAATTTTCCCGCGACAGCTTACCAGCAGGCTGTAAACATTATTTTCAACTCATAAATTTTACTAGGTTTTAAAAGATAAGAAAAATAAAAGTAAACAAATATTTTGGGTTATATAATTTGCATGTAAATTTATTACGATTCACTTATCTAAATAATTATGATGATAATTTTTAAAAGGACCAAATACATTAACAAATTTATACATTGATAATTTTCTACCACCATGTTATAGATAAATTTTAACTGTTCCCCAATCCCGCCAAAATGACACCCTACACTGCTCTTGTGGTATGCAATGCCATGAAAGGAATAGAATACGTTATTTTCCTCCCGTACACTACGACCGTACTGCGCCTTGTTGTGAATCAGTAGATTAGAAAACATGGTGGTCAATTATTGTGCGCACGATTTACTGTTACTGCTGCCGTTATTTATTCGGTTTTGAATCCAGCTTTACCCGTACCTTGTAAACCGGGTCGTTACCACAACGCCGAAATACCACAACGCCGAACGTACAATAACGCCGAATACCATAACGCCGAATGCCAAATTGACCGCAACGCCGACAGCTAGAAAACTTCTGTGTACCACAACGCCGAAATACAGTAACGCCGAAAAATGTTGCTGCGGGGAGGGGGTGCCACAGGAGCAAAATGAAAAACAACTGAATGAATGTGTATGTTTCTTAAATGTATCTTAACGCCGAAATACCACAACCTAACTTAACCTAGGCTAGCCTAACCTAGCCTAACCTAACCTAACCTACCTAACCTAACCTAACCTAACCTAACCTTACCTAACCTAACCTTTGTGGCAGTCCTGCAATGACATTTTTCGGCGTTAATGTATTTCGTCGTTGTGGTACACAGCAGTTTTCTAGCTGTCGACGTTTTAGTCAATTTGGCATTCGGCGTTATGGTTTTCGGCGTTATTGTACGTTCGGCGTTGTGGTATTTCGGCGTTGTGGTGCGTCCCCTTGTAAACCTGCAACAGAGTTGGCGTGCAGTCGTTTACCTCAGTGTTTCAAGCGGTCCTTTAAAAAGGAGGGGGGGGGGGGGGTTAGGAGGGGACCTGCGGGGTAGGAAAAGGAGAGTCAGTTTGTTAGAAAAGCGACGTCGAGCAAGACGGAGGACATCGACGGAAATAATCACCGTGGCATTAGCGTCGCTGGCGGCAAATTACCCCCCCCCCCCCCCCCCGCAAGCAGGGGAGACAACAACAGACTACCGTGCTGACGGAAACGCTGGTTACAGCACGTAATCTGTTCGCCGTCGCAGAACTGAACCAACATAGGGAAAAAAAATTCAGTACTTTTTATAAAAGATTACTTTTGAAACCTGTTGCCAAGAAATAGTTTGCAACTTTGTACAGAACGTGGTTATTTTTACATTTGTGAATACGGTTTTCTGAGATAATGCTGAGCATTTCTTAACAAAACATTGGTGCATACTTTTTTTAAAATTTTAATTTATGTTTCATTCAAGCATATTTTTTTTGAAACCATGGAAAAGATAATTGAATATTCAATAATTGGACTATATTTTGTTTTAATATGCGTATTAATGTGCGCAATATAGATTTTATTTTGTTACCGGACCAGAAATTTTCAAGTAAAATTACATATATCTGTAAATTTGTACATTTACGTAAAAACAACTGTATCACTATAAATAGTGTTCACAGTAATACTGGGTTCGGATTTTTACCCGGGAATTTATGATTTGTTTTGTACCAGTATCTCCAATAGTTAAGTTATTTTTAATCGTTCCCTGTATAGCTTTCAAGGATCAATCGTGCACATAATAAGCATAATAAAACAAAATATAGAGTCCAACTATTGAATATTCGATTACATTTTCAATGGTTAAAAAAAAAAAATGCTTGAATGAAACATAAATTCAAATATATATTTTCATACGCCAATTTTCGTAAGAAATTCTAGCATTATCTTGAAAAAGTATTACATATATGTCAAAATAATCATAGCAATGTGTTGTACAAAATTAAAATATTTTACTTTTAGTATTACAATCTGTTCCTGGTTCACTGGTTTTCAAAGAAACTTTTGTAAAAGTACAGAAATTATTTTTCTGTGCACAGTGAATTCGGAAGTAGATCTCAGTAGAGCCTTTGTTTGGTCAACATCTACGTTTGCGTACAAACGCCTAACACGTTCGCTTGACCATCAGAATGTAGGGTGTATAGTAAAAAAAATAACGGCAGCAAAGTAACTTTTGTTTGATGTAAAAACGAGCATAGTGACACAAACTCTACCGGTACGAATAAAACTCCACGGGAGTCCAAAATCGTGCCATGACTATGCACTCAATGGTGCCAACGCACCAGGGTTGAACGGAAGATTCATTCTGCGCGGTGGTCAGTGTCTCGGCATTAACGCTGTAGTGTGTGTATGTTGATGTCATTTTGAACAACTATTGCGTGCTTGCAAATATTCTTTACGGTGTGACGTTCACTGATCAGAGAGGTAAACATGTATTCATGAACTTTAGTTCTCTTTGTAATGTACACTAACTGCGTCATAAATCCGAGCCAACAGTGTAATTATGTGCGACGGTTTATGTGCTTACTGTAGCTTCCATTGCTTAAGTTACGTAGTAAGCGGCCATACTAGCAACAACTTTGTAAAGGTTGCCTAGCTACTAGGAAATCGCCTACTACGTTTGAACTTCCTTTCCCAAGGTGTACTTCTTTCTTTACTAATCGAGATAGGTTAAAACTGTTGTTAAACATTTTAATATACTTTTCCATCACGAATTTTCCCAAGTTCTGTAGTAAAATTTATCACAGATGACTTCATTTCTTTCAAATAAGAAGTGTTTGCGGTACAGTGTTTAGAACAGCTCGTTTTCTAGGTACTACTTGATTAAGTTGCCCACCGACTACCACTGCAGAATTGCAAAAGAAAGCATTCCGTTTGCTGCGGTTTCCATAATTGCGACGCCCTTTTGTGTAGAAACTTATTTTAATTTCTTTGTGAAAAATTAAAAAAAAATGTTTAAAAATGAAACTTTTTATCCACTGGTACTAGCAATTTAAGAAGAAGAAAAAAAACTTTCTTGCAAGCGTGTGCTTTGGAAATAATTGATGCTGCTGGCTAAAATTGTTTACTACCAGTATTTCAGCGTAATCTTTAACGATAATATAAAGTTATCAATAGCAATGGAAACAGTTAGCTTTTTTTTTCATTACGGGTAAGGATGTTAACTGAGTTTCAGATAAGGGAACTTAAGTGCAAAAATTGGTTGTCTGTAAAGCCAGTTTACGGACGATAGTTAAACGTGACAACGTCATAACGAAACATTGATGAATTGATTGTTTACTTTTATGAATAAAATTGAATCATTTTTATTGAATTATCACTATTTTGTATGGATACAAAGAGGGAGTGAAATAAAATCTACAATTTAATTGATAGATTTACTTTAATTTGCACTCAATAATTCAAATATTTTTATTACTTTAACGAAGAGATTATTTTAACTATAACTTTTATACATGTTTGCTATTTAACTTCTTCCAATCTGTGTTATTCTGTTACGGATAGGACGATGATAGGAAAAGTAGGAAACGAATTGGAGTGTTTCACGTTTAATGTGCCTCGGAAAAGTCAAATCGATGGTTTTTCCAATCGAGTGGAAGAGAGATAGATGCGGCGCAAGCGTACAATGAGCGTAACGGGACACATCGTAACGGGACAATGTGCGTAACGGGACAGTTTTTCGTGCGTGCAGCCGGCGTTCATCGATTTATTAGACGTTGTCACGTCAAAATTGATCAAACGTTTTCCTGCTCATTAAATCACGCTTGATCAGGCGACGGAGTGACAGATGTGGGAACTGCCGCACGGCCACTAGGACTTCCCTGGGAAGCACAGCGCCTAGACTGCCGGCTAGTTCGTGGCGAGCAGTTGGCCTGTCATCTGCCGGCTGTCGAACTCTGCCCGCGATACGGACTCCCCAGTCCAGGAAGTCGCGTCGTTACGTTGGCTGACCTGCAGCGTATAAAAGTCCCCCGCCTCCCCCCCCCCCCCCCCCAGTTGTAAATCACCGGACACGTTAGGGCCTAATTAGCGGCGCGTGGCAGGTGTTAGGCCGCGCCACCAGTTGCGCGCGTGGTTTTTGGCGGGAAACGGGGCGAAATCTGTCGGACCACGGCTGCCAACACGAGCACAACATGGCTGCACGACGGAGCTAAAAAATTATGTTTTCAAACATTTTCACAGGAGCTGCAAATATGTGCCTTAAGACGGTTTTGCACAACCCATTAAAACAGTGTAATTTTATATAGAGCGAAAGAAAACCTTTATTAGTTTGCTTAGGTATACATCCTGACTTGATTATGGATGAATATTTTATGAAGTTTGAGATAATTTTGGCTGTATGACACACTGTTGAAAATTTACAGCTATTTTCCTTATTTTTGTACAATAAGTTCACTTACTTTGATTATTCATCTAAAAGAATATTCTGGGTATGTTAGCAAAAATGTCAAAAACTGTTTAAGTCTAAAGCAAGAACACTCTTCTTTTACCCACTTGTGTGTTTACCTTTGTTTAGAACGAAATATACAACGGGGAAGTAAAAATACGGTGTAATTTCTACTAGTGCTAAATCATTTAAAACTATGAAGATTTCTTAATTTTTAAAGTTTAATTCTTCGTTGAAAAATCCGAAAATTTACAGTATTTTGTAACAGTGTAGATGCAGTTGTTATGGTGTTAACACGTGTAATAGCATTTAGAAATTGAACTCACACGGTGAGTCTCTAAAGCTTTCTTACCCATAAATAAGATTAAAACTCTTGACGCATGTAGCTATAATATCAATATTATATCTACGAATGGCATAGTATATATGTGTTTATAGTGTAACATTTCGCTGTATTTATATAAGTGAATAAGGGTTTTTTATGTCACAATAATCCGACATTCCTTAAGAACAATTACTTCGGCAATGTTTATCATTAGCAGAGATTACATTTTCATCACGATGAATTGCAGCGTTGCTTCATTATTACCAACTTATAAAATATTCTTCAAAAATAATTTTACAAGAGTACAGAGGTTTAATTCCAAACACAAATTTTTAAGAAAAATCTCACCAGATATTGAATTTAAAAAGAAATGAATAGGTTGCACATTTTCACTGAATCAAGAAACAATGCGACAAACAACAACGTTCTTTCTTTCTTTTCGTAGCCATGTTGGCATCTTTCTCCGCAAACTGTGACTGAATTAATTCATGATCGGATACAGGAACAAGACGTGTTGTTTAAAATAAATCATGCATGGGGCCAATACACGCTTACTTTATGGTAAGGGTAGATTTCATAAATTCCTCTGAAATAATACTACGAGAATAAAGTTGTAATTTAAACTTGCTAATTTTATTATTTTTATTTGTGCTTGATTGGCTTTTCTTAGACGCCAACTAATGATTTGGAGTACATACAAAATAAGTATTTAAAAAAAATATATTTGTAAGCTTGTAATATCTTTAGAGGTACCTAACAGAGTGTAAGGGGTCAAAGTCAATTCATACATACAAATCAAAATATCATAAAACCTCTTTAATTGACAGTTTAGAAATATTTTAAGGAACGGGAAGTTCAGCTCTGTAATATTTTATCCTTCTCCCTACTGAACGGTGAAAGCAAAGCACAATTTTTTGCGAAAGTTTAGTTTACCTACTGCAGATAGTACAACACAATTTGGTGCTTGTCAGACTGACCTAAATTAAGAAAATTAATTCCTGTATATTACTTTACAGCTAACCTGATCATTTTGGAATCGACACCAGTAATTTTTGTCAAAAACTACATTAAATACAACCTAACCATAGCCTTCCTTACGAGTGTTTCAACCGACCTCGTGCTAAAGCAAAAAGTTTTATATTTTAAGAGGGTAGCATCTTAACTTTTATGCTTCTAAAAATTCGTGATTTTTCTTGGGATTACTTTGTATCATAACCCTGAGAAATTGTTTATAAATGGTTTTATTGGGTTAATAAGGGTTAATTAATGGTGATAAACTTTAAATACCAATTTATTTTTCATTCATAGCACGAACAAAGAGAATGTGATCCTGCGGTACGCAGTTTAAAATTAATCTTTTGTATGTATCCATTGTTATATCACTTTATATTGTTAGGATATCATAAGTAATTTTTAAAAAAATCGGTTAGGTTGTAAAACTGAAATTTTCATGATTTTAAGAAAGCCAAATTTGTATTGATTAAATAATTATAGTATAAAAGAAAAATATTTATGAAAGACTTAGAATCAAATATCTAATTCAAAAATGTGTAACATACGATTTCATGCTATCAGTTCAAGCCACGATTTTAATATAATTTGGTCTTCAAGGTTATCAAAAGCATCAAATAACTCCTATTGAAGTGGTAAAACAATTTATTACTTATCTACAATATTATTTTATAAGTAACTAATTTTAAATAAAAGGCAAAACATTATTAACCAGAATAATTAACGCAACACTCCCTTAACTCTTTATTGTTTGAAAGAAAACACTTAGCAAAATATGAGTGTGTCCATATTTTATTAGATGCACAATCATGTATTTTATTTATTCTCACCGGATATTCACCCTTCACTTGTCTACCTTTGCCCTTCATTGGTGAATATTAAGCTACGGTTACAGTTGGTAAGTGTTCTGACGTAAAGAGTTTCTGACGAATTCATCATATCAATCAAACAATGCGAATGAAGTGGGAGTGTTTACACTGCCTGCAACCGACTCTGCAGATCACGCACGAACATGTC
The DNA here is from genome assembly GCF_032445375.1 of Bacillus rossius redtenbacheri. Taxonomy (NCBI): domain Eukaryota; kingdom Metazoa; phylum Arthropoda; class Insecta; order Phasmatodea; family Bacillidae; genus Bacillus; species Bacillus rossius. The sequence goes on along the minus strand of NW_026962010.1, from coordinate 10,589,725 downwards.
AGAACTAGTTGGTCGTTCAAACCAGTATTATTTTTCTTTTCGCAATTAGTTGTGACGCCCACGTGCTTGTTGTTGCTATCAATACGTCATGACTATAGACTAGGGACCGGAAAAATTCGTGGATTCAATGACCACTAGGATAGCCTTCATTATCCTCTGCATTTCTCAAGTAAACACGCCTGTTCATTGGGTACTAAATTGTGAGGCGTCTCCACTGGGTAGCTTGTGATTCGACGCTTCTTTGGTCGATAGTCTCTCATTGGTCCAGAGAGCTCCAGTTAAACTGCGAGCCAATAGCAGAACCAGCAGAATTGTACACATCTTTGAATTTTAGCATAACACGAAATGAACCCGCGAATTTTTCGGGTCTCTAGTCATGACATTGGATATTGAAAAATTAATTATTCTTGTATTTGAAAACAAGTGTCTGTGTGATATGCAAGAAAAAATTATATATTTGAACGGTGTAGGTATTATTCTGAAATACTCATAAAAATTTATTGGTTGACTTCAAAGATCTTGAAAGAGCATTTGATACTCACCTTAATATTTTCTTGCATCAACAATCCGTTAACATGTTCTGTTGTTTTGTTGTTTTTTTTTGCATTTCTCGTTAATAAATACTATAAAATCGGACTTTCAAGGAAATACGCATCGTCTATGGGTTCCATCTTGGCTGGTGGAAACTGATATCAGAACACGCCTGCACTGAAACCAATGTGTTCTGACGAACAAATATGAACTGTTCTGACGTATGTTTTGTCACTACACGCATCTACTGTGACCATGGCCCTAGGGAGAGCCCTTGTCACACAGAACCGACTCACTAAGGCCCCTTGAACACGGGCCACTCGGTCTACGCAGTGGCGTGAACAAGCCACTGAGTGGTGCCACTCGCTGGCCCGTGTGAGTGAATGAGCTGCGGAGAAGCGCCACAGAGGAAAGTAGTTTGGTCGCAAAGCAAGACAAAGATAGAACGCTATAAATAAAACTCTTATTTTCTCTGGAAACCGTTGAACTGTGCGGTACTTATAAGCAACCCCCATTACCTAAAAGTCGTTAAATTTTCGAAATAAATGTTGGCAACCTTGATTTTTGTTTAGATAGTTCGTTGCTGGGAACATTCATATTCATCATATATGTTTAAGATCATCTATTTTTACGACAAGGAACAACCAAAAAAAAAAAATTAAAATGCTTTATCATTGGTTCAAAAATCAAAAACTACATAGCCGCAAAGTACGAGTGTTGAAAATCATAACCTCCGTTTCAATTACACACGCTTGCACAGTGCACATTGCCGCCAAGAATATTTCATTGCTACCACGATACTTCAACATTGTCAAAAATTATTACAAAGTATAATTTTTTGCCATTTTACTCAATACACCACATCGTTCATACAGCATTCCATAAATTCTGAACTGAGAATTTTTGTAAAATTGCTTTTTAACTAAGTTATTTTGTTTGAGAAAATTCTATGTTTTATTTATATTTAAAACTTAATTTTGATGTTGGCATTTCTGAACCGCACAACCTTTTTAGTGGCCTTATTCTGCCTGTTCAGTTGCGGCCCCTTGAGTCTTATCATGGACTTCCACGAGGAAGTTCTCCAGTTCTCCTCGTAGTCATCGGCGCCGTCGAAGGCAACAGCGATCATAGTGGATGCACGCAATCACATCAGAACGGTCGCCTAGCGGACAGTTCCACCCACATACCGATATAATATGGTGGGGAAAAAATTCTTTCACACAGAATAAAATATTGAACTTACCGACTTTCGCGAGCAGGACGCTACATAGAATATTCGTTCGACATTATTGCAAATAAATGGCGTATTCTCCCAGGCCACTCGGTCGCGCCACTGGTAGAGTGATCCGTGTGCTAGGGACCTCAACCGTCGCCGTCTGTGAATACTTTGTCTCGCAAAGCCGTGCAGTTCCGCACGGGCCTGCCCATGAGTCGCCCCACCTAGCGAGGGGTATCGTGCTGTTGCGCGCGAGGGGGGAGCCTGAGTGCTTGGCGTTATGACGAGGCAGGTCCCCGATGACGAGCGGAACAATGGGGCACGCGCATGCGCGGACTGCCGATGAGGGCGTTAAAGAGCCGGGGGGCCAGTAGCCAGTCGCCAGCTTCGCCGCGCACAGAGATGCACCGCAGCAACGAGCCATCCGTCACGGCAGCCCGAACAAGACGTCAGCTGTGCCACCCCTCCCCCTTCCCCCTCCACCACCGGGCCGGACGTAATCTCGCGATTTAATGCATCGGCCTTCCCGGAGCTTGTCCAAAGTCTGATTTACAACCCGTGAGATGGCCCAGCTGCGTTCGGGCGCATGAATACTCGTGATTTTTTTGCGTGCGTCACATGCGTGCATCAATCGTGTCCGGGTTTGGTATGCTCATGAAAAAATGTCCCATTTTTAAATATTAATAGTTTCAACTGTATGCGTTAAAGTGTTGGTTCATGGTCACAATAAAATAATAACTCAAACAGTTTTATATAAGCACATGCGCGAGTACTACTTTGTTTTTTTGTTTTTTTCTCGCTTGCCGCGCCACCTACCTCAAATTGCGACTCATGTGCGTAATTTCCCCACTTTGTAGAGGGCGGACCTATAAACCTTATGTAAACAGGATGGAGCCCCTCCCCATCGGAATCTCTTTGTGCGAGACTGGTTGGACCTCCAGGTCCCTGAGCGTTGTATTGGTCGTAATGGTCGAGACGACAGAACTCTTTTTCGCTTGCGTCCACGTTCACCTGACATAACACCATGTGATATTTTTTTCTTTTGGGACTTTATAAAAGATCGTGTTTACGTTCCGCCACTGCGTAATTATTTGCCAGAGTTGAGACACAGAAATTAAGAGGCTATTGCTTCCATTACTACGTACTTGTTAACCAAAGTGTGGGAAGAATTGGACTTTAGGTTGGATGTGTGCCGTATAACTAAAGGTAAACATATTGAAAATTTGTAAGAAAAACTAGGTTTCTGTATCTTCAATGTGATGTATGATTTTTGTAAATAGTCTTAATTAAACTGTTATAATATAGGTACCATTGAAACTGTGAAATTCTATTATGGACACCCTAAACAGAAATTATGCCATTAGCAAGTATAAATTTAAATTTGTAACCTTCTCGTAGAAAACACAGTTAAATTTTAAGTATTAATTTTTAAGTGATATGTTTGGTCTTGAGCTATTGTAGCCACATGGATGATGAACTAACACAATACACTTTGTCAGATAAAGTCTTCTTGTCTTATTTCACTTTATGAAAGCAGCACTTGGGCATATAATAATTCTTAGCACCTTTAGTTATAAACTCTCAGAAACGTGGTTTTAACTCAAGCCGGGAAAAGAAAAACTCTTTTGAAATTGGTCGGGGTTTGCAGGAGCCTAAATTGTTTGGGTTGTGATTAAATTAACAGTCTGTCAAACCTAATTGGTTTCGCCCGATTTTTTTAATGCCATACATCCTGAAACCGCGCCTTTAAACTGACACTATCATGAAGTGAGACGGCGCGGTAGATAAGCATCAGGCAGATACACACTTCGGATGCTGGTTATCTATCCAGAGTTCACAAAGTTTACAAAGTTCCCCGATATCATTATCAACGAATGCTGGGATTGTTACTTACCAAAGGCCATTCCGATTACTTTATCCACTTTGCCTTCATTTGATCATTTAATCGCCTCTAGCGACTCCGCTGTCGACAAGACATAAATACAAAACAATAAATCGCTTGAATTGTAATGCTCGTAAATAAAGCGAAGGTTCGTTTAGCTATCAGTTTGTAGTTTCGTGAAGTAGTTAGATACAGTTTGTACTTTAAGTAATGGGTTGGTCCAATATATGCGAAGTCTCATATTCATGTTCTATTTTCATTTCAGTTTCACATCCATAAACTTAAATAAATATATAAGTTTTTTAATCCTGTTAAAACTAGTTTTTTTTAGAATCTCTGCCTAAAAAATTCGTATTTTTAGGATTCCATAGCTGCGTGTGTAATAAATTTAATTTAACGAGGTTAGTAACTTGTAGGCATGGGGCGAGAAAAATAATAATCCAAAAGAAACCTAAGCAAATATAACCAATAGACTAATAAATCATTGAATTTCTCTTAATAGTAGCCAAAGCTCGTACTACAGAACTACTATCTCATTCTAACCCTCGAAAAACAATAGGACATAGCTGTTGTACACTTTTTGAAGCCTTTATTTTTGACTTGTTGTGATCACTAAGCTTTGTCACATTCGTCGACCAAATGCAATAAAGAGATTCTTTCTCTCTGCTGCTACACGCAGGAGCCTGTTATTTAATGCCACACGATGGGACATATTTTTTATGACTTGTTGAGCAAATTATTTAAAAAAAATTGAAACTATAGCAACAATGTATGACTCCAAAACAACTGTCATCTTAAAGTATTAAATTATTATTTTTCATTATGTTTTATTTCCTGCAACTTTCATGGCGATCGGTCAAACGGTGTCGGAGTTTATCGACGCCATACATACCATCATCCTAGTTTATATAGATATAATAAATGTTTCTTATAGTGTAACTAGGGACCTGAAAAATTCGCGGTTTCGATTACCTTCATGATAGTCTACACATTCCTCTGTACACTCGGGAAAATAACGCCAGTTCGTTGGCTGCTGACTTGTGACTCGTCTCAACTAGTTTGCCTGTGATTTGTTACTTCTTTGGTTGAGGATTTCTCATTTACCCAGAGTCGCCCAGATGAACAATGAGCCAATAGTAAGAGCAGCTTAAAGGTATAAGTGTATGAATTTCAGACTATCGCGAAATGAATCTGCGAATTTTTTCGGTCTCTATCGATAACCAGGTCATCTCCTGGGTAGCCACTTCTTCTACTTGTTTACAACTGGCTCAGGGTCGCCAACATAGGCGTGCCCAGACATTTCCATTAGGGGGTGCCCTGCTAAATTTTTAAATCAGAAGCTGAATTTAGAATGTTAAATAGCCTAAATACATTCACTCATTGCCGTGTTTATATTTTTGTGCAGTATCAACGAGATATGTTTACTAGTTAATATTTATATGAGTATAATTTTAACAATCTTGAAAATATGGTTTTTTTTCCATAGACAATGTTTAAAGGGTACTTACACATTTCCCCCCCCCCCCCCCCCTCGAATTTCCAAAAGCTTGTCCAGATCTACCTTGAAATGAACTTCTTTTTAGTGAATGCAAACACAGCAATTCCAACAACAGAACTTTAACAAACCTCTTACAATATTTTTTTTTTGCTTGGCCATTTTAAGGGACCTCATGTTTTAAATAAACTAAGGCGCCTGTATTTCCAGAACAATAAAATGTTTAAAAATATTGTTAATTAGCATGCTGCAACACTGAAACACAGTTTGAGTGTCACAGTGCCAGGAATATACGAATATTAACGAACACATTAGAGAAAATGCCGATCTGAGTGATTACATTAGGGGGGGCCATAGCCCACCTGGCCCCCCCTGTAGGCACGCCTATGGTCGCCAAGGGCACTGAAGTACAAGCATCGACGTTAAGCAGAGGAGATGTATACGTTCTTCCAGTCTCCTCTGCCCTTCAGTGAACGCGCTAAGTAATCGCAGCTCTGCAAATGGCCAGGCTTCGAGGCAGTCGGTGTCAGCGCTACCGAGAGATTTTCGGCCACGAGGTGTTCGAGCCCGCTCCGCAGGGGTGCAGCTGTGAGCGGGGAGGGAGGGGAAGTGAAAGGGTGGGGGTGAACTCGCGAAGGGAAGTAAGTGTGCGCGATGTGCGCATGTTTAGCTTGTGTGCATTGACCAGGGGGGTGGGGAGATATCAGCTGCCACGCGTCCGGCGCGCGCAACAGTGGCACAACATCCATCTGTGCCGTCGTCGATCTAATTTATTCTGAACAAGCGCAGCTCCAACTAGGTTAAAAAAATTATTGAAAAGGAAGTTTGGATGCGAACAATTCTGAGTACATGTGAAGAGCCATACATCATTACGTCACTTTCTCATTTTTACAAACTGCCTATTTGATGGACCTGCGAATACAGTCGTTGCGAACGAACTCGCTCAGTGTTGCCACGCTAACTCGCTGACTCGCAGCTCGCATTGCTTCAGCTTGCGATTGCTATGATGTTAATTGGGCATTGCATTCTCAATGCAACCGTTAAATTACGAAATAAGTAAAAAATAAACAATTAGTTACTGTATGATTTAACTTTTACTAAAAAATTATAAAGACTGCTTTTAACAAACTCCCGTGAAAACCACTTCAGTGCCAGCATCATTATGATTAGCATCCAAAACACTATAAAACATTTATTAATAGATTTCCATGGTCACAGAGAACAATCCATCAGATAAAATGTCCTTATTTTACCATTATGGAAGGATTATTGGTTATAGGTAGGGACTAGAAATAATTCGCGGATTCAGTAACCTAGGATAGACTCCACGCTCCTCTACACAAATCAGCAAATATCCTGTGCTCATTGGCTGCTGACTCGAGAGTGGTCTAGTCTGGTTTGCCCGTGATTCGACACTTCTTTGCCTCAGGGTCTTCCAGATAAATCGTGTGCCAATAGCAGAATGATCGCAAATGCGTAAGTATTTGAGTTTCAGCCTATCGCGAAATGAATCCACGAATTTTCCCGGGCTCTGGTTATAGCACAGGTATTTGGTTCCCTTCAGCCGTATATTTTTTTCTCAGAGAGTGTAATCGACCCTCGCTGAGCTAGCTTCTTCTTCGCCGACGAAGCAGCGAGCTGAATAGTCAGTGCCAGGTAAATCTTTTCAAGATTGACAGTTGTCACTAGTCCACGTATCCTTTTGTAACTATCGTCCTATCGGCAGTGTTTGTAAACTACTTGATGTGGTTGTCAGCGTTCGTACGCAAAGTGACTTATTTTCTGGCACTTTTAGTCCAGCAACCACTCCTCCGCACCTGGGGACGCACGACAACGCCGAAATACATTAACGCCGAAAAATGTCATTGCAGGACTGCCACAAAGGTTAGGTTAGGTAATGTTAGCACACCAATTCATTCAGTTTTTCATTTTGCTCCTGTGGCTCCCCATTCCCGCAAAATCATTTTTCGGCGATGTGGTAATTCGGCGTTGTGGTACACAGCAGTTTTCTAGCTGTCGGCGTTGTGGTCAATTTTGACATTCGGCGTTATGGTATTCGGCGTTATTGTACGTTTGGCGTTATTGTACGTTCGGCGTTATTGTACGTTCGGCGTTGTGGTAACGACCCTGCGCACCCCTTAGGGCGGAATCGGGAGTCGACTAACGGAAGCCGTTTTCGAGACATCACAGTGTGACCAGCGCTTAACCACAACCAGGCTTGGAAAACATGTATCTCCATCCTGCAACTGATACAGGCTTCCACGCGTATACAAGGTGAGATAAAAAAAAATATGGTAAATAATTTTATTACGAAGAAAGTAATAAGCTTACATTAAATTTTAACAGATCTCCTTCAAAATACTCTCCTTGGCTAGCGATGCACACTCATACCAGTGTTTTGCGTTTTTTAAATGATTGGTGTAAATGGGGAAATTTGATTTAATACAGTTTTTTTGGACATATGCCATTACAGTTTTGCACTGTTTGTCGTGGAAAATTTCCGAAAAAAAAGTGAAGATAAAGAATTCACAGAAAACAAGACTGAATCAGCTGATGTCGAACAAACAGAACCAAAGATAAAACTCAAAAAGTATTATTGGACAACAGAACGACGATACAATACTCTGCAGACTTGGCAAATGTCGCCTGTTCATTGGCTGCTGACTTGTGACGCATTACAGCTGGTTAACTTGTGGTTCGACATTTCTTTGACTGAGGGTCTCTTAACTGGCCAATAATCCTCCAGCTTGACAGTGAGCCAATAGCAGAAGCAGTGCAATAGTATAATTATTTGCATTTTAGCAGATCATGAAATTACACCGCGATTTGTTCCTCTCTCTATAAATACGCCACTCCGTTAATCTCCCATTTCTTAAATTCTAAACTAATATTACCTGTAAAAATTTTATTTTATTTTAAACATTAATTTAAATAATTTTCTATGTTTATTTATATTTAAAAGTTAATTTTTGTTGTTGGCATTTCTCCACTTAACAGTTTTTTTTTTTTTAGTAGGCCATATTCCGCATATTCGGTTACGTCCCCCCCACCCCCTTCCCTGGTTGCACCATAACCAACTATCTTATAGTCCCCAGAGACTGCGGGTTCAAGTTCACACACATTGACCTGAGACAGCGTGTGTGAGCTCTAGTCCGAGAACGTGTCACTTCAGTTCAAAAGTCTTTATTTATGCCTTTTTTTTTTTTTTTTTTTTTAAATGTGATGACTTGCATATAACTCGGGCAAGAACTACTTTACAGCAGAAAGGCATATATAATACTGCTTTGAAGTTATTTAATAATCTTCCATTAACTTTAAAACAACTATGTAAAAGTAAAAGTAAAAATTTTAAATATAAATTAAAAGAATATCTCATCTCAAAAACATTTTATTCTGTTGATGAATTTTTAAATTGTATTGATAATCATAACTTGTGTGTTAACATCTGAATTGTATATATATATATATATATATATATATATATGTATATATATATATATAATAGTTATGTTATGTGTATATTTGTGTGTTTATGTATAAAATATCTTTGTGTACGGACACCTTAATATTATATGTGTACAATACATGTATGCTCTATCCCTTTAATTGTGATATGTGTATATAATCATGATATTGTTTATAACTTTTATCTTACTATGTTATGGATTTATTTTTTATTTTGTATTTTATTGTATATACTGACATGTTCTACACCATTGAGCAATTGCTCATTCATGGTCGACGGAACGTAACTATAAATAAAAAAAATAAATAAATAAACATGGGATTGTACAGTAATGTTTGGTACTCCAGCACTCAGTGCTCTTTTACCAAGAGGGAAGACATATTTAGTAAACATAACTATTCACACATATACATACATTTGCCTTTACATTATTTACAAGTTTTTCGGTATTACCTTGAAGGAAAAGTTTGAAAAACCTTCTGCATTGTTCGGAGCCCGGGGCTCAATGTTTTAAAGAACTGCACGACACAGCGTCCCTTGGCCCGCTCTTGCCCTGAGGTGGGGTGTGTTCAGCGCCGAAGGGGTGCAGGGGTTACGACGCGCTGATACCCGCGAGCAGGGCGCCCATAGTTCTGACGCGCGTCGCTTGGCGCGCGCCAACTGCACCCTCCCCCCTCCCCCCTCTCTTTCAGGCCTGCCGACACCTGTCCGGGCACGCGGTGACGTCACGGCGTCTCCCGCCTCCCCCCCCCCCCCCCCTTTTGCCCCTCAGCCTCGTCGAGTTGGATGTGCAGTTGTGACGTGAAACTTCTTTAACATACGGGCACCAGAACAGAAATTTGTACCGTAACGGGAAAGGTCTGTATCGTCTTGCCATTATAATTTTTTTAACGATTAGTCTTAAAGACGTAAGTGCGGTGTCGTTATCCCCATCGGTGTGTGTGTATATGGTTTGTGTGTATGTATATATACACAGACACCGATGTGCGACTTACTGACTCATCAATACAAATTCTAACAGACTTCCAGACGAACTAGAAACTCAAAATTTTGACAGAGGTAGATATCGTCCCGTAACCGGTGAGAAAATAAAATATACTTAAACAGTTAAATGTATATATTTAAAATGAATATAGCCTATTCATTTAAGTAAAGTTTTTTTTTAAATTTTGGAATTGTATTTACTTTCAAGCGTGGTTTTGTCCTTAATAGTAACGTTTTGTTGTTGTTATATCCCCATATGATCCAATTTTCATCTCTTTCGTGCCTTCAGAGCACATGGCCCTGGCATGTGTTTCAATTCCCCTATAGTCGGCCATTACTAATTACAATAACAGTCTCTACAGTCGTGAACAGCGTATGGCTACGTGTCTGCAGCGATTTGTCATAGAAAACATATTATTTTATTGGGAAATGGAAACAAATTAGTGTTTCTTCTGATAATAAATAAAAAGCAAAGTACATAATTACTTGAGATAATTATCGTAAATTTTTATTTTGTTGAAAAACCTCAACCAATTATGTAATTAAAATGTTTAAATATATTTAATTTCTGTAATTAATTGTTTAATATTGCGAGAAATAAAAGAAAATGAAAATGTAAAACAAAATGGTAGCAGGTGGTATCGAACCAGAGCCGGCAGATCGATAGATTATGCGTTAACAACTACACCATGCCACTAACTTAATAAAGATTGAAAAATTAGCTTTCAAAACGAACTTTAAATTAATTTTTCTTAACAGGGTTGTTAGGTAGGTATAAAAATTAAAAAAAAAACCTGGACTGTTTTTAGCAGTAATCTACATTATAGCCGGGCGAAATACAAGAACGAGGCATTCTCGCAGTTTCAACATAACTAACAAATGCGGGAAAATATTAAGGCATTTGTACATATTAGGCATTTACCAAGCACCCAAAAGAATGAAAAAAATAGTATTATACTAGCGCCGTTAGTTCTGATTATATGAAAGAATTTGGATTCTACCTTGGTGCCAGGAAATAACCCGAATTTGGCAGGTCTGTAACCATAAGGTGTTACTACTACAATCACTGTTTTACAACTAGAATCACCGATTCTTATTGCGTTTCCACGCGATTTTCTTCCGCTCACCATCCTCGTACTAAGAATATGAAATGGAATGCTGCATGGGTAGATAGATAATACATTTGGGAAAAGAATTGTCTGTGAAGCGCCTTCGTCAACGCAGATTACGTACTGAATTAGGACAACACCATGATTAAGTACTGTAACAGCTCAGTCATTTGTCGCTCGTTTCACCACGAACATTATCTCAATTTTATAAGTTTATCAAATAAAAACATTTAAACTTTTGTTGTTTTTTTGTTGAAGTCAGTTTATCGGAAATCAGTAACACATACAAAAATTGCTTAAAATAAGTAGTGTTTTATAAGTTATGTAAAATATACTGCCACAGCTCCATTTTTATTATTTTGGGGATTTTATCTATTAGAGTTTTTAATGAATACTATAATTGAAAAAATTTATTTAAAAAAATCTAAAATACTGGCAGCTTTAAAACACTCTTATGTTTTTTTTAGATGTACACGTAACTTTATGTATGTGTCAAATTATCTTTTTTTTACAGTGTTGACATCAGAAAAAAGTACGTTTGTTTTAGCAGCAAAGTTGTGGGAATAAAAAGAGATATAGCAACAACAAATAAAATGAGGTCACTAGCGAAGTGAGAAGTTTGGTCATGCAGAAATCCAATCGCATACGCGCCACAATATGAAGTAAATTGCGAATAAACTTTATTATTTTCTAGATTGAAAGGTGTAAAATTATTTAATTTCGATAAGCCGGAATAACAGGTTATGCTGGAATTAAGTAGTAATAAAAACGAGTAAGAAAATCGTAGGCATATCTCAGATAAATAAATGTATGGTTCAAAAAATTACAGTCGCAAATATACGTACTGAATAGATATTATTTTTAAACGTCAGAATATTAACAAACATACCAAATAGACATAATCTTCGAATAAACTTTGATTATGAAAGTACATATACAAATAACTCTCTGTTTTAGTTATATGTTGGAACTTTGTATAGAGTGTAAATTCCTTGAAATTCAGAGGTGGCAGGAATATGTTGTAATAGTCAGATCCGAATTAAAACACAAAATGTACAAGAAAGACATTTTCTGTAATATCAGCTGAATAAATTTTTTTTTTAAGAGCATAGAATTTTTTTCGAAGTAGGGTTCAGTATTTAAAAGAATATATTAAAGCCAATAACGACTGAAATGTATTAATCGTAATAGAAAGTAACGTATCTATTGTTAATGATAAGGCTTCTTATTACAGAATGAACAATATTTAGTGTTCAGTGTACGAAAGCAAAACTCTGTTCACAAACTCTAAAAAAAACAAAGTAGTAGAAGGGGAAAAGTGGAAAGTATTATTAAATCTAGCAAAATCATAGTATTTGGAGTAAACAAATTAAAGATAAGGAAGCAAACAGCAAAATTTAAGAAATGTTAACGTGTCTGAAGGACGGATATAAACTGTGATAAATGTCTCAAGAGGTGCCAAAATTTTGTTGCATATTATAGTAGTGTTACAAGATACTACAAGTCAAAGTACTGGCATGAGCATAAAACATACAGCGACAGTGGAGCTGGTGTTACGCGAGTATAGGTCAGAATAATTTTGACTAATTTTCTCCGCTGGAGTGCTAGGTATTGCAGGAAACTTTGATGGATTAATAGGAAAAAATAGAATAAATTATACACAATGCAAAATTGTGTGCTAACATTAATCCGCCTACTTGTCAGGTCTACCAAAGCTACACATTTTGTGAAACGACGGATTGTTTCCTGAATTTACAAATACATAAACGTGTAATTTCAAGCAATACATTTCGCAATAAAATACGGTCTTTGATCAGGATCATGCTAGGACATTCCCTAAGATAAGAAAATACTTTAAGTACTAAATATACTGAAAAAAAAAACTGATTGTGACTTAATAATTGCGTTTAACCTTAGCGTAAATCTTAATGTGTAATATTTGTGTGCTAGATCGTTGAAAAAGATGTTTGTGAATACAAATCTTTACAAGTTACTTGTAAATGAATTTTTTTCTCTGTTTTTTTTTCCAGACCGCATGTCTACACGTAAACCCACATGTGCGCCGCATGCTGTAAGCAAGGTACTGCAATGGAAACAAGATTTTTGGTAAGTGTATTTTAAAATGACGTTATTTGCATCCATATTTTGTAGAACTTTGAGAAGAACAAATTACTTTTCAGTTTTTTTTTTCACTGTCTGACATTTAAATAAGCTTTTTACAAATTATATTACGGAAAATGTTAAACTTAAACTTTCAGAAAGACAAAAAAGGGCTCAAACCCAGTGAAACAGCCAACGAATCCAAACTGCAATTAGCGTGTAGACAAAAATAAATGTCTATAAAAGAAGACATGTTTTACTCATATGTGTTGTGACCATGTTCCTACAGTACGCTCTGATGACGTTCAATACTTTAACACTGGAAATCGTAATGCCCTAACGACGATATTTTTTTCTCATTCTTACTAAGGTTAACAGAAGTACAAAACGTAGGATGACACTGAGGAGATAAATCAATGTTATTGACTGAGCTGTAATCAGTGAAAATTCATTTATTTTTTAATGTGTGACGAAATGCTCACTGTTGCTTTTAAACAACATACAGCTACATTCATTATTCATATATATTGACAACGCAATTTATTGTTTAATGTGTTAGTTGTAAGTGTATTATTACATTGTTAAAGAGAGGCTTAATTTTTATATATTTACAACAATTTTTTTTAGTAGAGTTGCTGTTGGGTCATTTGGGATGATAAATTTTACACATTTCACCACGAATGCATATCGAAGTAGGAAACAATCTTCTTTTTCACTGAAGCTCATTCAGAACTCATTAAAGCTGCAAAACAACAGGCGTCGTTTCAAATATTCGCAAAAGAAAATTTCTTTCTTTAAAGTATCGGTTCTTTATCATTTATCCTCAGTTTATTACACTGTACATTAGTAAAGTAAGAGGGAAAAAATGCCGGGAAGTATTCCAGTATTTTTTTTTTTACAAGCAGACTTCGGTAGAGGTTGCTTGTCGCCATATCTATCCAAGTCGGAACCCCGCAATCACAACAGTACTTTCCCAAGTGATGTTGTGGGACAGCGAGTCTTGGGTCCACTACACTGAAAGAAATTTTTGTATATTTTACAAGAAAAATCCTTGGAAACCCTGTTGCCAAGGATATTACTTGTAAAACTACAAGGCAGAACTTTGTACCATGTGCGATTTTGCAAGGCTCTGCCTTGTAGTTTTGCAAGAAATATCCTTGGCAACAGGGTTTCCAAGAATTTCTCTTGTAAAAGTACAAATTTTTTTTTAGAGTGTACGTCGTACCGTGACGGACAAGCCCCTGTGGGTACCACGTCACTCCTCCAATCACAGTGGTTGTCCGTTCTGTCCACGGCAACTGCACAGGCGGACACGCGCCACTCTACGCACGTAAATCATTCAAATGAACTTTTCTTTTGCAAGCCGTGCTTGAAAACTATACTTTTACACTCCGCCCAAAATATCACTCCAGCATAGCTTCCGGCCTCGTGACTGACACCCATGCGTTTATCACGTGGTGCCAACGTTACACACTCAACATCTTTCCTCAATGTACACAAAAACAGAAGCATACCTGTTTGGATGGTCACCATTCCATACTCCGCTATTTAAGTTAAAAGTTTAACCACGTGGTTCTTCTTCCTAATTGTTAAAAACTGAACTGGGTAAGAAATAGGCAGTGTTTTTGTTGAATCACATGCAACTAAGTGCAGGAATTGCTTTCAACGATCGGTTGTCAAAAGGATGGATGGATTCGCCTATTACACTATAAAAAAAAATTTGTACTTTTACAAGGGAAATTCTTGGAAACCCTGTTGCCAAGGATATTTCTTGCAAAACTACAAGGCAGAGCCTTGCAAAATCGCACATGGTACAAAGCTCTGCCTTGTAGTTTTACAAGTAATATCCTTGGCAACAGGGTTTCCAAGGATTTTCCTTGTAAAATATACAAAAATTTCTTTCAGTGTATATTCGAGCCTGTATCTGAACACTTCCAGCCTCAATCACTGAATGAAATTTTCACTTGTAACTTCACGAAGTTCAAACCGAACACAACCACTAAAGTTGACAAGAAATTAGAATTAGTTATGTGTTTTTAGTATATAAAGTTAATTAAAGTGTTTATGTTAGAATGGTATCAAGAAAAGTTTCATGTTTTTAACAATTTCACGGTTCCCTCTGATCAACTCAAGCGTATACGTAACAACGCACAAGGCAATCTCTTAACAGATTCGCCAAGAAGATGAAGGATTCACGGGAAGTTAGGATACGATTGCAAGAAGAACTTTCAAATATTGTCTTATAAATGTGACCCAATTGCCACATGGTACCGCTCAAGATTCTGCGACCGTACTTATTTGATTTCGAAACATATCACTCAAAAATACTGAGGTCAAATTGATTTTCTGTAATCAAATATGATACCCCGTCGTCTTTCAGCGATCGAGGTTGTATGCTGTCAACAATAATTGATCTGCTTGATTGGCGACTGGTGAAAAGCTTCATGGTAATTCTGTGTGAGTTATGACCCGCAAAGGGGGTTGTTGCAATAATCATAACAGTCTGCTGACCCAACTTGCGCTTGCGACCAACTCATTGGTGCGATAGAGTCTTGTCATTGGTAGGGACTGGAAAAATTCGCGGTTTCAATGACCTTCAGGATTGACAACACAGTCATCTGTATACTCGGGAAAATAACGCCAGTTCATTGGCTGGTGACTTGTGAGACGTCTCAACTGGCTTGCTTGTGATTCGATACGTCTTTGGTTGATGGTTTCTCATTGGCCCAGAGTTATCCGGATGACCAGTGAGCCAATAGCTTTGAATATATATACTGTATAGAAGTCGCGAGTGGATAGGATTTACTCTACGTTTTTCAGAAGCTTATGATGAGCAGCTTGGGAACTTCACCGCTGCAGTGCGCTGCCGTAACGCCCTGTATCGTCTTAGTTTTTATTTACACGTTAGAGCGCAGCGCTGTCGCCCGCTGTCATTCCCCGCTCCCCTCATCCATCATTCACTGCGGCTCAACGTCGTTCAACGGGAGGGGGAAGGGGTGTTTGAAGAGTTCGAGACTTGTCCGCTAGGGACCACTACAAGTCGATGCCCTAGAGATGGTGGCGATTGCGGCGGTGAATTAACCAACTACCTCAAAACCGTATTAGAAATTTTAACCTGGGCTGGCGACTTCTATACAGTATATATATTCAAAGCCAATAGTAAGAGCAGCTTGAAGGTAATTGTAGTTGAAGTTTAGCCTATCGCCGAATGAATCCGCGAATTTTTCCGGTCTCTAGTCATTGGTATCATTGTGTGGATGAGAGCTATATTTCAATGCGCGCCCGCCAGGCCGGCACCTGGGATGAAGGACTCGTGTCTCACCGGGGAACAGACGAGAGAGTAAGGAGTCCGCTCTGTTCACCTGGTGCCGAGTTATCTCGGCTGTCGGTCGCTCCGTCTCCCGTCGACCGGGTCCGATCCCGCGCGCACCTGGATGCTGTGGACGAGTCCAGTCATCTGCCTTGACCGCTGTACTCTCTCTCCCTCCGAGGATGCTATCTGCGCTATCGGCGGCCGTTATCTTCGAACCGCCTCTCTCTCACCCACAAACCCCTTCCCGGCTGAGGGGCAGATGTCACCGGCGAACCAGTCGCTGTCACAACATCGCCTGCCTTCTTCGCCTTGTCACAACACAGCTGACCACACTCGTCAGCGCTGTCCCCGGGGTGCCGGAGGTGTCCAGCTGCGACGGCACACAAATAACTGCCCTTTGGTGAGACCAAGTTGTAGTTATTGTCCTGTAACATGTCTAAAATTAGACATTTCTCTAAAGCATTACCGGTGGTAGCCCCATTCCCAAAATTTCACTTGCAAAGGATCGCACACATGAAATATATTCAGTATTTTCACAAAAGATTCTTTGGAAACAAGTTACCACGAAACAGTAATACTACAAGAAAGATATAGTAAGTTTATACAACACATATAGCTTTGGTTATTTTTGCATATATATGAAGGGCAAGCCTAGGAATTTTGAAGCGTCTACAAGTCACAAGGCTATAGCTAATTCGACACTGAGAATGTTATCGCGTGTGGGTGGCTTTACAGTCGCATACTTACTCCTTGCAGGAAGCGGCGCATTCCAAAGGACTTAGTTTTGTTAACCAGGTGTAGGTATCGTTACTTCGATTTTCAATGATTTCCCACGATCACTCAACATAGTAAAAAAAATAACTAGGAAACCAATGGCCAAGAAACGTTTTTATAAAAGTAAAAGAAAATATTTTTGAATGACTCTTGCAATAGACAAGCTTGATTTCAAAGATATTCATGGTCATACGCCATTGATGGTTTTAACTGTATGTCATAGAGAAACTACAGAAACAAGAAAGATGAATAGAAAAACACTCATAAAACAAAACAAAATCGGCCGATGTCAAATATTAAACACATAAACAACACAGAGAGAATTCCGTGGAAAGAATCATTTGGGAACAGTATCACAGCACAGGAAACCAGTGTGGGCTGACAACAACGAGACAGTTGTAACAAGAACAGAATAGGCAAACAACAACCTTGGACAGCACAGCGACAAACAGACAAACCCAACGATGATACAAAACAGATGATCGAGACAAGGTTTGTTTGTGCTTAAGGGCTCCGCCTACCCGGGCACACATACGGTGCGCAGAGCTTCAGGAAAAACAACACGATTTCAAAACTACTCTAGATATCCGAGTCAGGCCTGCTTACGAAAAGCATTTAAGAGTTCGCTGAGGGCCGAAAAGTACTTTTGATTTCGGATTAAGTTTTTAAACTGTATTTTTAGAAGATTGAAAATTGTTAAAACGGGTGTTTTCAGAGTAATTTTTAGACGTAAAACAACCTGTAGAGATTCTTGAAAGCACTCAAGGGACTTGCATTACACATTTATCTTCATTTCTTCACCATATAATTTAACGGTCACCGCTCAAATTTCACAGTTATCCTGTGACGACGAGAAGACTGCGCGCCAGTCCAGAGCCTTTCGCTAAGAGGCTATACCGCGCTAGAAATACCAGCGAGCGTCGCACTTATCATCCCGCCTCACTAACACACATGCACCCCTGACGAGGCGGGCCCCTCAATGGTGGGAACATAAATGTCAGTTTCCGAAATGTCTTAGGAAACCTACTGTGTTTGTGCCGTCGTCATTATGTTGTCGAGAACATTTGCTTAGTTTCATCTCTAGGTTCTCCTGTGCGCCGCTATGTTGTCGTTATGGTTGTCCAGAATATATGTTTTATATCATCATTTGGTGACTGTTTATCTTTCGGTGGTCCATGGTTTTTGTTTGTCTTTATTTTCCGTTATTGTTACAACTGTTTCGTTGTTGTTAGTCCACTATCTTTTTATGCTGTGATATTTCTTCCGACTACTTCATTCCACGGAATTATTCTGTGTTGTCTATGTGTTTAATATTTTACATCGGATGATTTTGCTTGTTTACTGTATGTTTGTGTACGCATCGTTCTTGTTAATTTTTGTTATTTCTCTATGACATACAGTTAAATACAGCAAAGGCTTTTGTCCACGTAAAAACTTGGAATACGAGAAAAATGTTGTAAATAACACAGAATATTTATGGGGAGGCGGGGAATACAAAGAAAATGCTGCATTTTATAAAGGTGTTTGTATGGTTTTAGTAACTGTTATCATTTAGGTACTGGAAGAGTGTAACATGTTATTCGAAATTAAGTGGTTAGCCTACGGTTAGATTTAAAATATGAAGACAATGTTTTGAAATGTCACAAGTCGCAGGAGAGTCGTTACTAGGTGAATCTACCCTATTCACTTTCAATTTTTAATTTCTCTCGTATTTACTGCGAGATCGATTTCTCAGTTTTAAATGGGAATTATACCATTTAACTTTACATTTGTTCAGTACACACACGTAGGAAAAGTGCAATGTCATGATCCGGTGAACATTACATCACTTGCTAATTACAATCACTAAGTCCGAGGGGCTTCGTTTGGCTGGCGACAAACTAAACAAATTACAGTATAATTATCTAAATCGTATTTAACATTGAGTACCATCTATCGACACTGAGTTCTAATACCCGGGTCCACTGACCTTGCGGAAATTGTTTATTCATACACAAATTATTTTAGTAATACTTCAGTTACTATTCTTATAATTGTACAAATTACACAGGGCTACAAAAAAATTTTTGTAACTTAAAACATATGTACTTTAAAAAAAACTTCAGTTCCATTTACAATTTTTGATGTGTAACAGCTTAGCATACGGTGTACGACTTTTGGTGGTAGGAGTAATTTCGTGAATGGGAAGGAAGTTTCGTGAAACGGAAATCTGTAACCACGGTGCTGCCATATGTGGTGAATGGCGGGAACCAACGTTCTCAAATCCAAATAAAAAAAACTTTATAGTATTAACTTATTAATGAATGTTAACAAGACTGACAGTATTTTCACAAAATTCCTTGTCGAAAATCAGGCCGGAGTGTAGTAAGTTTTCCAAGTCCTTTAAGCTTTTATCGGAGCAGTTTCTTTATATAGTTTAAAATTTCGGTCTGCAAATGGAATGATTCGATATTCGAAATAGCTGCTGCGGCAGCGAATTTTGACTGTGCGTCCTGAAACTACGTGTGATTCGCGTCAAGAAACGTACTAGAAAAAAAAAACAATTTGCGTATAATATATCACGCTCGGCATTACTTTTTTTTTACTATGTATGCAAATGCTAAGATGGCAATGGCCGATTCCTTCGCCAATTATCCTGACTGTGTCCTTGAGCGTTGCCGTCTCTAATGGCCCAATCCGTGACTGGACGAAAGGCACATCCTGATGAAGGAAGAATTCCCTTGGTTGCTGTTCTGCGAGGTTTCAAGCGAGGCAGATGGCGCTCGAACCAAGGAGGCTGCCGCAAGGGGCGTGGTCCTAACGTCTGCTTCGCTGCGGCGACTGGCCGGATCATGCAGCTGGCTCCCCCCCCCCCTCATTCCAACCTTCCACGCAGCAGTGCTGGGGTCAAGGTAGAGCAGCATCGCCTTCTTCGCCAAACCACGACCCAATAGTTCGCATTTAAGAGTCGTCTTCAAATAATGAATTCTAATAAATCTTCTAAATATTTTGGAATTATACAGTATGTCCACAAAAGAATGTCCCACTTCCAGCGGTATAATGTAACAGGTTAATTTAGACTATTTACAACAAAAAACTAGAGACCTGCAAAATTCGCGGATTAATTCGGTGATAGGCTAGAATTCAAACACCTACACCTCTTAGATTATTTTGCTATTGGCTTACTGTTCATCTGGACGAATCTCAACCAGTTATAAACCTCAACCAAAGAAGGATCGAATCACAGACAAACCAGCTGAGACGACTTACAAGTCGGCAGCCAATGAACTTGCGTTATTTTCCCGAGTGTACAGGGGTATGTGCAGTCTATCCTGAAGGCCATCGAAACCGCGCATTTTGCAGGTCTCTACAAATAACACATCAAATTGAAGATAAACTATCCTAGTTTTTTTTTTTCCAAAAATATTCAATATATGCACCTTTAGTCATACAGTACGCATCACCGGAAACGATCTTTGGGTACTTACCTTCCTCACTTAGATGAAAGTTGATTTATCGCTGAACACCACACAATCAAGAAAGCCATCTTCCCACTCAATCACTTGAAGTGCAAATTTACAACGTACACCATATTCATCCGGTTTTAAAGTATGTAACAATTGTAACCGGTATGGAACGCATGTGTAAACGTGATCTTGAAACCTTTTACACGGTCGTCTTTAGCACCTGAAGTTCAAGGCTTTCTTTCCGAACAGATTTCTCAGGACTACGCAGGTTCCTGGACAGACACTTTTGGTCGGCCCGTTTTTTTCTCCCTTTACAAATCACATCCGTTCGGTTATAATTGCCTATTCCATCGGCGGATGTTTTCGCCACACAAGGGATCACAACTAAACTTTAAACGAAACACATGATAAACTAAAATTACAGATTCACTCTTCGCAAATTGAAGAACACAATAATCTTTACGCTCAGGAGTCGCCATTTAGCGTAGGTGGCGCTGCAAGCGAGACAACAACAAAGCCGTAATCGCGCATCAGCTTATCTATAACTGTTTTGAGTTACTCTTTAATTGTGACCTTACACCAACATCTCTACAAAGCTTACAGTTTATACTATTAACATTTATAACTGTGTTATTCTTTCATGGGCATAATGTATATTTTATATTCATTATATCATTTTCGTGATAGCATACATTACCTAGTTTACGTTTCATGTTTAAAAATGGGTAACGTATTGTATTATACAATAAAATTTATAATTTATTGAAGCAAATAGGAATAATTTTGAAAAGGTATAACTTTTTACCAAAATATTCCATCAATTGTTGTCAACTAATGAATAAACAGCTCCTCAGTATCTAAAAGTTTTTTTTTGTTTAAGAATGAAATATCTCTACTTTCCTGTGGGGTTTAATATTTTGGATTAAACCTGTATATTTCAGACAATGCATTGATTCAAGAATGAGTTTTGTAACGGACCACCCGCAAAAAAATAAATCATTCATTTGTGCGGAATTTATAAATATAGGAAGAGACACGCAGAATTCGCGTGTACTTAATCACGTCAAACTCAGGCGTTCATTTGACTGCTGCTACATTTCACGTTCTCTCCTGGTCGGTAAGATCATTTTTAAGGTGCTTGTCGTTGGTTTCCAGTGCTTCGAAACTTGTCAAATGACCTGTGCACGTCTGCTCGTTTTAGAAAGCAGTAGCGTCTTCTTGCCGACCTCCGCAGCGCAGTCGGGAAATCGCTAGACCGAAAAGCGCTAGACAGAAAGTCATTTATAGAGACCGGAAAAATTCGCGAATTCATTTCGCGATAGGCTAAAATACAAATAGTTATACCTCAGTGCTGCCTCTGCTATTGGCTCGCAACTCACCTGGATGACTCTGGGCCAATGAGAAACACCAAACCAAAACTTATAATGAGTGGGTGACATTTGACCGAGTGTACGTATAACTATGGAGTTCATTCTACAGGGCATTGAATCCGCGAATTTTTCCGGTCCCTAGCTCATTTAGCAGAAATTACAGTCAAATCACTTTCGGTCTTGAGCCTGCAACCCGTGCAGTTGGCTGTACTGTTAGAAATTACAGTAGATTTACGGAAATTTCAACGAAGAATTCACCTCTAATAAATAAAGAGGGAAGAGTTATTCGTAGTTTCATATACATAGCTGTTTCGTCGTAGAAATAACGCCATACTTAAACTTCCAAGTTCTATATTTTGTTATGAACAGGGTAAATATACACGTGGAAAAATTAGTGTGTTTCTACAGTCGTCTTTACCACTTTTTGAATGTTTTGCTTATATACTAATATTATCCTTGTGGATTCACTGATGAACTAAGTACCCGTAAATGTACTAAGAAAACGACAGATTGACAATGATCTCTGGACAATTTGTAACCAGTGTGCTTCGTAAATGTAAAGTGCAGATATTTAACAGTGTGCACACAGGCTTCCGGTGCGATTAGTTCTGGGTTCGAGTCCCGGACAAGGAGTGGGTGTAAATTTCTGTAAACTAAAGTGGTTATAGAATTTCCACGAAGTTAATGAAACTATTATAGTAAAATGTCAAACTGCCCGTAACAAATTAGTAGGGACCTGCAAAATTCGCGGATTCATTCGGTGATAGGCTAGAATAATAATTTTGCAATTGGCAATTGGCTTACTGTTCATCTGGACGAATCTCAACCAGTTATAAACCCTCAACCAAAGAAGGATCGAATCACAGACAAACCAACTGAGACGAATTACAAGTCGGCAGCCAATGAACTTGCGTTATTTGCCCGAGTGTACAGGGGTATGTGCAGTCTATCCTGAAGGCCATCGAAACCGCGAATTTTGCAGGTCTCTACAAATTAGGAACGGTTGGTTTGTTTGTTGTAGAAAAATCAGCATTGAGCCAAACATCTTATGAAAAAAATATATAGTCTCTCTGTATGTCAGCATGACGTACTGCTTTTCTTTTTGTTGGAGTTCTAATCGATAACACTACAATTTGTTTTCCAAACTTTTATTTACGGCGCAACAACCATAGCGAAAATTATACTTTATCAATACAATAAGAACTCAAATGTATTCATCATTTTTTTTTTTAGCAAAAATCACGCAGTTAATTGAAATAAATTTGTGATCATTCTATAGATTTTTTTATTATTGTTTTAATATAGTTTATTATTGAATTAATTTTTATTATATTTCTTCAGTACCTATAATTTGTCTGTTTGTTCAAGTATCGCGCAAAAAACCTTTTACCCGATTTTGATGAAATTTTGTTTTAATCAAAAGCTAATGATCAGCCTTAAAAACTGGTTTATATTTTATCTCGCTACGATTACGGTAGCCGGAGATAAAAAAAATTCGCAACCAATTGCAACCAATATAAAGTTAAGTTCCCATTTCTACCAATTCTACTATGTACCTCACACATAATCCAACGGCATTTATTCTATCGCAATCAATAACTGTTTCTCGATTGACAACTTTTTAATAAATGATGTGATTTTTTTAAAGAGAAAAAACGTGTGATTATTTGCACGGGGACACACTTTAGTTATACTTAGGGATAGGAAAAATTCGCGGGTTCAATGACCTCCAGGATGAACTCCATAGTTATACGTACACTCGGTCAAATGCCACCCACTCATTGGCTGTTGTCTTGTGAGGCGTCCCAACGTAGCAGCCTGTGATTCGATAAAGCTTTGGTTGGGTGTTTCCCATTGGCCCAGAGTCATCCAGGTGAGTTGTGAGCCAATAGCAGAGGTATAACTATTTGTATTTTAGCCTTTCGCGAAATGAATTCGCGAATTTTTCCTGTCTCTAGTTATACTTAAGTAAATATCGCAGAATTCCGCGGCCATGGTCTGGCGTTGCTTGGCTGAAAAAATAATAACAAAAAAAATACGGAAAATTATGTTAATTCACATTAGTTTTCTGCTTAAGTGCAAATCAGTTGATGTAAAAACTTAAGCGACTGATAAAGCGTCCGTAATTTTTTGAATATTTTCATTAAATTTTTCCAAGACCTGGCCATAATTATTAGGTTTTAAAAAAAAAGACGAAGAAGAACATCACCGACTGTTTTCGGGTCTCGTCGCCAACCAAACCTGACGCCGGAAACGGACCTCGCGTCTGATTGGCTCGCTCGCCACGGCCGCTGGCGACTTGCAGCTGGGCGGTGACTTGACGCGAGGGGCTTAACGCCGGCTGGTTGCAGTATTTGCATGGCCGGCTGGGAGGGCTACGAGGGGCTACAGTCCGCGGCACACCCCCTGTCCCCCCTCCCACCCCCCACCTTCCCCCCACGAGGACGACACCTGCCGCGTCAGGCCGGGCGTGGACGCAACAATGGCACTCGTGTGATTTGATTGGCCGGTTAGCTGGGCGGAGGGAGGGGGAGAGATGGTGCGCGCGATCACTCCGTTTACCCTCCCCCCACCCCCCAGCATTCTCTCTCGACATCTAGGGTCATCATGTTGGTCGGACACTAGAATTGGTCATTATTCACGACGATGTCGATTAGAGATTATATTTCACAGCACTACGAACAAAACTGTATATTTTTTTTACAACGTGTAAAACTGCATTTTTTAATTTTATTTTTTACAATTTTTTTGTAAAGGATGGCTCTTGAATTGCTCTTCCATAAAATATCTTCAAGAAACTTCAAGACTCCAGGAAAAGCGGTAAAACATTTGAAGTTTAAAAGGTTTATTTTTTCCTCCTCAGTTTTGTTTTGCAGTTCTACGGCACACATGAGTACTAGAGTTCGGAAATGTTTCACCGCGCGGCGTGTATTTCTTAGCACGCCTCACAGCCGAACTCAGTGCCTCGGTTCTCTCGTGCAATGCCGTCGCCGGTATACGTACAATCTAACCTGGGTCAACCACAGGTAGGGAACCACACATAACTTAGAAAGTCACAACTTAGAACTGTCATAACTTAGAAAACTTGGAAAAATCCACGTAACTTAGAAACACACAACTTAGAAACACGCAACGCAGAACCACACAACTTAGAAACGTCGTAACGTAGAAAGTCACAACTTAGAACTATCACAAGTTAGAAACACACAACTTAGAACTGTCATAACTTAGAAACACGCAACGCAGAACCACACAACTTAGAAACTTCGTAACGTAGAAAGTCACAACTTAGAACTATCACAAGTTAGAAACACACAACTTAGAACTGTCATAACTTAGAAACACGTAACTTAGAAACACGCAACGCAGAACCACACAACTTAGAAACGTCGTAACGTAGAAAGTCACAACTTAGAACTATCACAAGATAGAAACACACAACTTAGAACTGTCATAACTTAGAAACACGTAACTTAGAAACACGCAACGCAGAACCACACAACTTAGAAACGTCGTAACGTAGAAAGTCACAACTTAGAACTATCACAAGTTAGAAACACACAACTTAGAACTGTCATAACTTAGAAACACGTAACGTAGAAACACGCAACGCAGAACCACACAACTTAGAAACGTCGTAACGTAGAAAGTCACAACTTAGAACTATCACAAGTTAGAAACACACAACTTAGAACTGTCATAACTTAGAAACACGTAACTTAGAAACACTCAACGCAGAACCACACAACTTAGAAACGTCTTAACGTAGAAAGTCACAACTTAGAACTATCACAAGTTATAAACACACAACTTAGAACGATCATAACTTAGAAACACGTAACTTAGAAACACGCAACGCAGAACCACACAACTTAGAAACGTCATAACTTATAACGGTCATAACTTAGAAAATTCTAAGTTATGTGTTTCTAAGTTGCGTGTTTCTAAGTTGTGTGTTTCTAAGTTATGACAGCACCCCCCACAGGTAAGAGTCTGCAGCGCGAACACCCGCTCGTCATACCTGGCCAGTAATGCCACACCCAACCCCGTGCAGGAAGGCTTTCCGGAGCAGGCCATAAAACCTTGACTAGGGGCGTGTATTTTTCACAAAGTATCCTGACCGCTCATTAGACTGCAATACGGTATGCCTACGCTAGCGATTGTTTCATTGTCATTGGCGGCCGTCTGCAATAGAAGCCATATGTAGCGGCTGGAAAAATTCGCGGTTTCAATGACCACTAGGATAGACTCCATGATTCTCTATGTACTCGGGCAACTATCACCTGGTCATTGGCTACCTACTCGGGACACCTGTTTACTGCGATTCCTATGATTCGATACTTCTTTTGTTGAGTGTTTGCCATTTACTGATAGTCCTTCAGGTAAATTGCGGTCCAATCACTGACGCAGCATTAAGCTAAACAAGTTTGGATTCCAGCCTGTCTCGAAAGGAATCCACGAATTTTTCCGGTCTCTAGCCATACGTTCTTAAAATGATTCGTGCAATGGGAAATTATGATTTAATGCAATTTCTTGGTCATACGCCATTGCAGTTTTGCACGGTTTGACATGGAAAAACATCAAGAACAAAAATTAAGAAATAAAAAAAAATTAAAACATAAACCCACAGAGAACAAGCCTAAATCAGCTGATGTTAAACAGATGGACCCGATGTTGTCTGCCTGCATTTTCTGTTATTGTTGAAACTGTCTCTTCGTTGGTAGTTCATTGTGTTAGTCTGTGCTGTCGTCGTTGTGTTGTCCGTGATATCTGTTTAGGTTCATCATTGTAGGGACAATGACCTATAGGATAGCCTCCATTATCCTCTGCATTTCTCAAGTAAACACGCGTGTTCATTGGGTACTAAGGGTGGCATTCCAAGATGTTTGAGTAAGGTAGCGAATATGCACTGCCTTGTTGGGCAACTGCCATACCCTAACTCTCGGGTCATATTCCAAAACGTGTCCTAACTGAACCCCTGTAAGGTATCAGATCGGCAGCCGTTTTAATAAACGAGGACTTGTGCGAGGCTATGAAAAGTTGTACTTCGTGGAATCCATCGTAATTTTAGCTTATTTTTTAAAACTATGGAATTATAATGTGAAACAAAATATTTAATTTTGGTTGTACAAGAATAAACAATGAATTTTTGGCCGTATTTATGTTTGCTGTTTTTTTAAGATATTAGGGGGGAAATTTTTTCGTAAAAATTCCGTTTAAGTTCATTAAAAAGGAAAAAAATATATATACAGCTATGTATCAAATCAGCAACTGATAGGACACCAAAAATCAGTGCCCTAAAAATAAGGGACTGGCTGTGTCCTATCGTGCACTTGGAATATGGTTAGGGTACAGGTATTGCATATTCAACACCTAAACCCTTATTTTTGTGTCTTGGAATACGGCCCTAAATTGTGAGGCGTCTCCACTGGGTAGCTTGTGATTCGACGCTTCTTTGGTCGATAGTCTCTCATTGGCCCAGAGAGCTCCAGTTAAACTGTGAACCAATAGCAGAACCAGCAGAATTGTACACATGTTTGAATTTCAGCCTATCACGAAATGAATCCATGAATTTTTCCGGTCTCTAATCATTGGGTTTATCTTTTTGGCATCACCTTTCAACTTTCAACTTTCGGAGAGTTAGATTTAGAACAAAGGAACGTTATTATTATTCATTTATATATATACTATCTATAAAAAAACACGCGACGCTCAGTCAAGGCTGAAAGGATACGACCTAGCGAATAAATTACGCCAGACACATCCCCCAAAATCTGAACGATACTGCTGCGGGTCCCACATATCTAGCAACTGCGGGTTGCTTCACAATTACTGCTCGTTAGACACCGTCTTATTGTCGCCTTCCGAGTATTGTTTCCCGCATGTTGCATGAACATAATGGTGTTCAGTTTTTATGAATTCTTTAAATAGAGGCTTTCTTCTGTACGGATAATTTTTTTTTTTTTCGGTTAAGGGAGACGTTAAGTACACGTGGGAAAGATATAATGCCCTAAACAGGAATAAATTCTCAGTTTGAATACTCTACTGCTTACAACACTGTACATTATCAGTAGCTGTTTTATAAATTTTGATTTCATTAATAAATATATATATATACTAAATAATTCTTGATTTAAAAAACAATATTTTGGAATTTAGTGAACAAATTAGTTTGTGTATATCTTGAAAACGATTTAAGGTCAATTTGTAAAGAAAATTTTCATATAAAATCTAAACTTATCCAAACATATGAAATATTATTTCAAAATTTATGATGAGCATGGTGTAACACCATAGCTTTTAAAATTCTTCGCTGACTTCATATTTTACCGAGTTATTTTTCACACATGAGAAAATACTTTCTCAGTCATCATAATTTGATTATATAAATTGCCTTCAGAAATTTTCTGTGACGAAAATACAGGTAATATTTCTGTAATGAAGAATGCTTCTTAATATAAGATACGTATGTTATTGATGCGAAGTATACCATACAAATTTGGTAAAATATTTATTAATTTATTTGGCTAATGAAATAAATATATTATATGTGCTGTAGATGCATGGTAAATCATTCTTCCTGTCGTTACTTCTTACCTTGCCAATACACTTGTATATTGAATATTGAAGTCCCGTACTGCTGATCACACAGTATCGGCCAGCATAGACGTACTGTACTTTTTTCCTTAATTGAACAGAAACATTCATGTATAATTACAGATTTTGGTTAATTTTTACATTAACATTATAGCAACTGTATCACAACAGAATAGTGTTCGAAATAATACAGCGTTCGAGAATTTATGCTTTGTATTGTCCCAACACCTCCAATACTTAAAATTATTTGCAAACAGTTCCCGGAATAGCTTTCCAGTATTAACTGCGCACATAATAAACATGATACAGCAAGAATAATGAAAATACAGTAGAAAATTGATAATTGATACGTTAGTATGGCTAGAGTCCTACTGAAGATCGGCAGAATGTACTACCATAAAAATGAAGGTAAATATTATTAATAAAAAAAAATTATACTTAGAATATTGAAATTTCGGTAGGCCTACGTGTTTCCAATGTTAAAAGTTGATGAAGAAAGTTGGTGTTTGGGTTCTTTAGTCAGAGGTAGTGTGTGCCTGGTGATTGTGCTCGTATTCGAAAGAGCTTGGCCTGGTAAATTAAGAGAAAAATGTTACAAATTTATAGTTGTTAAATATTCGATTATCTTTTCCATGGTAATAAAAAATATGCTTGAATGACATGTCGTTAAAAATGTAAAATTATACGCCAATTTTCGTATGAAATAGTGTGTATTATTTTAAAAAACACGTTACATATTTATGCAAAAATATCCATAGCCATGTGTTATACAAAAATTAAAATATCATTCTTGTAGTTTTTATCACAAACTATTTCTTGGCAAATTGTTTCCAAAGGAATCTTTCGTAAAAATACAGTTTTTTGACTTGACAACGTCTAATAAATCGATAAACGCCGGCTGCACGCACGAAAAAGTGTCCCGTTACGCTGTGTCCCGTTACGCTTATTGTACGCTTGCGCCGCATCTTTCTCTCTTCCACTCGATTGGAACAACCATCGATTTGACTTTTTCGAGGCACATTAAACTTGAAACACTCCCATTCGTTTCCTACTTTTCCTATCATCGTCCTATCCTTAACAGAATAACACAGATTGGAAAGAGTTAAATAGCAAACATGTATAAAAGTTATAGTTAAAATAATCTCTTCGTT
This sequence comes from Bacillus rossius redtenbacheri, assembly GCF_032445375.1. Classification (NCBI taxonomy): domain Eukaryota; kingdom Metazoa; phylum Arthropoda; class Insecta; order Phasmatodea; family Bacillidae; genus Bacillus; species Bacillus rossius. The sequence continues at coordinate 10,560,291 of NW_026962010.1, read as the reverse complement.
AAAGTAATAAACATATTTTAATTAATGAGTGCAAATAAAAGTAAGTTTATCAATTAAATTGTAGATTTAATTTCACTCCTTTGTATCCATTCAAAATAGTGATAATTCAATAAAAATGATTCAATTTTATTCATAAAAGCATGCAATCATTTCATCAATGTTTTGTTATGACGTTGTCAAGTTAAACTATCGTCCGTAAACAGACTTTACAGACAACCAGTTTTTACTTGTGTCTGTGCAGCCCTCCCGACACGGGCAGCAGGGAGGTCAGATGGCGCTGCACGTGGGTGTGCCCGGGTCCGGTATAACGGCAGGCTGACCCCGCGGGGGTCGCGCATGCGCGCGCCGGACCCTCGTCGCTAGCGCGATAATGACGTCGAGCGGGAGGAGGGGGGGGGGAGCATGGCCTCCGGAGAGATGCGGGCGCACCTGTGCGCTGCCTCGTGGTCCCCCCCCCCCCTTACAATACTCCTCGTGATGATCTCGGTGTTCTCCGTGTGCTCCCGCCGCCAGCCAATCCCCGCGCAAAGCCATATCTCTTTCTCTGCATGGCTGAGAGCCAGCGTGACCAGTAGGGACTGGAAAAATTCGCGGTTTCAATGACCACTAGGATAGACTCCACGATTCTCTATGTACTCGGGCAACTATCACCTGGTCATTGGCTACCGACTCGGGACACCTGTTTACTGCGATTCTTATGATTCGATACTTATTTTGTTGAGTGTTTGCCATTGGCTCAGAGTCCTTCAAGTAAATTGCGGTCCAATCACTGACGCAACATTAAGCTAAACGAGTTTAGATTCCAGCCTGTCTCGAAAGGAATCCGCGAATTTTTCCGGTCTCTAGTGACCAGGCGTGTAGGCTCCGTCTGAGACGAACTTAGAGTCTTCCCTAACCCAGACTCCTCCCAATCAAAAAGCACTTAGTTTGAGTTATGAAAAAAAAATGTGATTATTTCAGTACTAGCCAGGGATTGGTAAATATCTGACCCCGGTTACGAGCATATTCGTGGGTGCTCGAGCTACAAATACACTTCTGATTAGAAATTCTGACTACGAAATCTATCGTAGAATTCTTTAAAATAATGCCAATCGTGATGAAATAGATTTTCAGCTACATTTATGGACGTGAATTGGACGTAGTCTCTGCACCCGCCGCTAGAATTCGCTGCCGGAGCAGCTACGTCGACTATCGATTTATTCGATTTGAAGAGCGGATTATTAAACTATAAACCTAATGGAAAGGTTCAGATGAAAGCAAAACATACTTGAAAAAAATACAAAATTTCGTATTTGAACCTGGTTTTCGGCAAGAAATTTTATTAAAGTAGGTACTGACTATTTTGAAAAAATTTATTAAAGAGTTAATACTATCAATTCCCCCTTTTTTTATTTGTGAACTTTAGATGTTCCGCATCAAAAAACAAGACTCTGTGTGTGAAAAACTTTCACAAATTGCACTATCATATTTCTACATAGGTACTTACTGCAGCCGTTACCATGGTGGGACTTCCAGAAAACGTCTACATAGCTTTTTAGTTTCGTGGTTCTAGGCCCCAAATCCATCGTCAACTCAAAACAATTACCTATATACATATATATATCACTAGAGACCTGCAAAATTCGCGGTTTCGATGGCCTTCAGGATAGACTGCACATACCCCTGTACACTCGGGCAAATAACGCAAGTTCATTGGCTGCCGACTTGTGAGTACTCTCAGCTGGTTTGTCTGTGATTCGATCCTTCTTTGGTTGAAGGTTTATAATTGGTTGAGATTCGCCAAGATGAACAGTAAGCCAATATAAAAATTATCTAAGAGGTATATGTGTTTGAATTCTAGCCTATCACCGAATTAATCCGCGAATTTTGCAGGTCTCTAGTGATCTGATGAGACTTAAGAACACACGTACGGACAAGACGTTGCACTTAAAAAAAAACGTGACCTGCGAAACGCCATTCGTGATGCCTAACTGGGCCTTGTTTAAAAAATAACTGCTGAAAAAGAATTTTTCGTCGTAGGTGGATGCATCCAGTTTTACCAACCATACTAATTAGCAGAGACCGGATTTATTTCGCGATAAGTTAAAATTCAAACCGCTACACTTCTGAAATGCTGCCGCGATTGGCACACTTTTTTATCTGGAGAACTGTGAGCCAAATCATGGTCCACGCAGATGAGACGTCTCACAAGTAAGCAAACTGCCAACGCATTGATGACATTAACAGTGGAGTCTATCCTAGAGGTCAATGAAAACGCGAATACTTTCCAGGGCCTTCTATTTAGTAGTTTGATCCAGAAAGTATTTACATGTCGTCGAGTGAACCAATCGCCTGTTATAGCCGTAGTTATCGACGGGCATGTATTCGACGCTGCTTGTAGCGTTCCGCCCGAAAGACAACCCCCCCCCCCCCCCTTTTTCACCCTCCACAGCACCCTCGAAAAAATTTACGTTTTCGAGGCATTAAAACACTTAACAAACACAACAACAAAACAAAGTCAGTAGAAACATTAACTGATAGACAAATACAACCAGCCTGCAAACAACCGATGCAATGGCCGTTGCCATAGAGACGCAGATGTTATCAACACTGCAAAAGCCCGATGCCATGGATGCAACACTCCAGATCTATCACACAGGAATCGTGCATTTAACTGGGATTAAAAGTAGCCTGTCACTCTTTGGCCCAAAAAAAAATCTCTATGCAAAAAAAATCATGTCGATCTGTTGTCCATTGCTGCGTGACAAACACTCTTTTGCATTTATAGTAATAAGTATGGATGTTTCCGCTTAGATTTCATAGAAGACAGCACGCTTGACAGTCTTGCGCTTAGAGGTGTTACCGCGCTAGAATCAACAGCAAACGTCGCACTTATCATCCCGCATCGCTAACACAAACACACACACGGCTAGGGGCGCGCCTTCACGGAATTAGCTGTAAATGAGAAGGCTGCTATGGCTCAAATGTGTACAGGAGTGAGCTGTCTTTCGTGCTAGTCATTGGATCTGTGAATTATTACAATCACCTATTCCTAAACATAGAATACTCATGAATAACCTGAAAATAACTGCTATTTGCTACAGCCACATTGTATTTTATCCACTTTTGTTTCTGTAGTAGTAATTATAATTATTTAATTTAAATTGTTGGCAGGGCAGGGTGTAAGTAATGTCCATCCAGGCTTTTTCACCATGTTAGAGCTCGGTACTTATCAGAAGGAAAAAAATAATAACAGATTATTTCCCAGGAGTAACAAATTTCGTGATCATTTAATCAGTCCAAGAATGTTGTAAATCAATGCATTTTCGAGCCAATTGTTAAAAAACAATAGCTGTGCAACAAGATGTGGCTTTATATTTGAAACAAACAAAGATTGTGGACGTAAGAATTTTTTCAAGAATATTATTTATGGTAATGAATGAGTAGAAGTTAAATTGTTTTGCAAACCATCTACTGCATGAAAAAAATAAAATCTTTATCGACGTTAATTTACCGCGAAAATATTTCCAACCGATTAAGTAGGCAAAACACTATAAGGTATTTTATTCCTTACGTTTGGAAGAAATAGTTGAAACTGATGTAATCAATTTCGCGCGAACCACACACTTGTCATGACTCACCAACAGCGTCCTTTAGGGTCCGGGCAAAGGGCAATTGCTAGAGACCGGAAAAATTTGCGAATTCATTTCGCGATAGGCTAAAAAACAAATAGTTATACCTCAGTGCTGCCTCTGCTATTGGCTCACAATAACTCACCTGGATGACGCTGGGTCAATTAGAAACGCCCGACCAATGCTTTATCGAATCACAGGCTGCTACGATGGGACGTCTCACAAGACAGCAGCCAATGAGTGGGTGGCATTTGACCGAGTGTACGTAGAACTATGGAGTTCATCCTGCAGGTCATTGATGGAAAGAAAGAAATGTTGAAACAGGAACAAAAGTAGGGACTAGGAAATTTCTGGGGTTCATTGACCTCTAGGATAGCTTCCACAGTCCTCTACGTACGCACGGGGAATGATCCAGGCGACTGTCTTATGAGATCTGTTATTTGGGATTATTTTATTCGCTACTTCCTTTGCTGATGGTTCCCCACTGTCGCGGAACCCTTCAGAAAAACCGCAGTCCTATCACAGGAGCAGCAGCAGTCGGGTAGACGTGTTTGAAGTCCAGCCTGCAGCGACGTGAATGCGCGAATGTTTCCGGTCGCCACAGATAAGCCTTTGTACGAGCACTGTCAGCGCGCGAGCCTTCAGGAAGGGGAGGTCTGAAGGCTCGAGAAAGACCGGACTGAATGCGCGCACAACAGAAGGCGTGCGTGTTTCCGAAGCGGCCATCAGATCACGCGCTCCCGCGTCGCATTCCTGCGGACGGCGGCAGCCGGCGACGAACCCATTCAACCCCGCGCCGTCGCCATTCAGCGCAGAGCCGGCCGCCGGGTTGAATGGCGCGGCGCGGCGCGGGGCGGCAATTAGGCGCGGGCGCGCTGCGGTCTGGAATTACGCCCTCCGTGCCGCCGGGCGAGCGGACAAAAGCGCGGCTCTAGCGGGCGGCGTTGTCCTCCTGCTTCCAGATAGAATCGCCCCGGCGACACTTCCGGTGTGCCCGTCACGCGCGGCCTGGCAGCGCGACGAAGACTTCCTCCTGGCGTAGGAGGTGTTCCCGTACAGTCGTGGGCACGGCAGTCGAGCCTGCTGTCCGAGATATACACTCCTGCACACACAGCCATGGAGATTTCCTTTTAGCGTGTAGACGATCCCGTGAGACAACACACACGTACAGTCGAGCCTGCTGTCGAAGATATACACTCCTACACACGAAGCCATGGCGATTTCCTTTTAGCGTATAGTATAGACTATCCCGTGAGACAACATACACGTACAGTCGTGGGCACGGCAGTCGAGCCTGCTGTCCGAGATATACACTCCTGCACACGAAGCCATGGCAATTTCCTTTTAGCGTGTAGACGATCCCGTGAGACAACACACACGTACAGTCGTGGGCACGGAAGTCGAGCCTGCTGTCCGAGATATATACTCCTGCACACACAGCCATGGAGATTTCCTTTTAGCGTATAGACGATCCCGTGAGACAACATACACGTACAGTCGTGGGCACAGAAGTCGAGCCTGCTGTCCGAGTTATACACTCCTGCACACACAGCCATGGAGATTTCCTTTTAGCGTATAGACGATCCCGTGAGACAACATACACGTACAGACGTGGGCACGGAAGTCGAGCCTGCTGTCCGAGATATACACTCCTGCACACGAAGCCATGGAGATTTCCTTTTAGCGTGTAGACGATCCCGTGAGACAACACACACGTACAGTCGTGGGCACGGAAGTCGAGCCTGCTGTCCGAGATATATACTCCTGCACACACAGCCATGGAGATTTCCTTTTAGCGTGTAGACGATCCCGTGAGACAACATACACGTACAGTCGTGGGCACGGAAGTCGAGCCTGCTGTCCGAGATATACACTCCTGCACACGAAGCCATGGAGATTTCCTTTTAGCGTGTAGACGATCCCGTGAGACAACACACACGTACAGTCGTGGGCACGGCAGTCGAGCCTGCTGTCCGAGATATACACTCCTGCACACGAAGCCATGGGGATTTCCTTTTAGCGTGTAGACGATCCCGTGAGACAACATACACGTACAGTCGTGGGCACGGCAGTCGAGCCTGCTGTCCGAGATATACACTCCTGCACACACAGCCATGGAGATTTCCTTTTAGCGTGTAGACGATCCCGTGAGACAACATACACGTACAGTCGTGGGCACGGCAGTCGAGCCTGCTGTCCGAGATATACACTCCTGCACACACAGCCATGGGGATTTCCTTTTAGCGTGTAGACGATCCCGTGAGACAACAGACACGTACAGTCGTGGGCACGGAAGTCGAGCCTGCTGTCCGAGATATACACTCCTGCACACACAGCCATGGAGATTTCCTTTTAGCGTATAGACGAACCCGTGAGACAACATACACGTACAGTCGTGGGCACGTAAGTCGAGCCTGCTGTCCGAGATATACACTCCTGCACACAAAGCCATGGAGATTTCCTTTGACTCGTGACACCTGTCAACTGGGACGCTTGCGATTAGATACTTTTTTGGTTAAAGGTTTTTCATTGGCTTAAAGTCCTTCAGATAAACTGTGAGCCAATCCGAGAAGCAATATAAAGATACAGTTATTTTAATTATAGCATATCATGAAATGAACCCGCGAATTTTTCCGGTCTCTACGTATAGACGATCCCGTTAGACAACATACACGTACAGTCGTGGTAACGGCAGTTGAGCCTGGTGTCCAAGAAAGCACCGGCAACGATCTACAATCTTGAACTCAACATTCGAACCCATTTAAAACTACGGGTAATTCCTTCTGGCGTAGATAGTGTTCCCACGAGAAAACAATTACGTACATTTGCGGGCACGGAAGTTGAGACTGGTGTCCAAGACAGAACTGGTAACGAGCTACACCCTTGGACACAAAGTTCCAAGACACTTTAAACTATGAAGATTTTCTTCTGACGTAGATGTGTTCCCGCGAGACAATTGACATATATAGTCGTGGGCACGGCAGTCGAGCCTGGTGTCCAAGACAGCACTAGCAATGATATACACTCCTGGACCCAAACTATGGTGAATTCTTTCTGGCATAGAAGTATATTCGCGAGAACACAGTACAGTCGCGTACACGTTTTTCGAGCCTTTCTCTTATATGGCAAGGATTATAAAATACACTTCTTGACACAAAAACCGATCACTGGTTCCTCGCGGGAAATTTCCTGCAAGATAGGTACAGTGGCGACATAAAGTGGAGTCGGGCACTGAAAATAAGCTACTCTTTGTTTTTAGACGGATTAGCTTTTTAACTGCACAGTTACAAAAGTAAGCTATTTCGATAGTGAAATGTAATAAACAAAGTTACCTGATGGGCTCCATAGACAGTCCCGGCTTCAAATCCCTATAAATGAGATCACTGCCAGAAATTCACTACGAGAAACAATTGCTTAAGTATATATCTTCAAAAGGACCAGAGTGAAGTGGTAAAATCCGTCCATAGTACCAGCGGTATTCGGACCACCACGCCCAAAATACCAGCACCACCCACGTCAGAAGGTCCTGCGCTCGCACGATAAGGAAACACTCATTTCACGACAACCTAACTGGAAAAGTGCTGCTCAATAATCAGTGGGAGATATATTATACAAAATCGGTTTAATCTTTCTGAAAATAAACTTATTGTTACATAATACCTTAGCAACGTGAGATCACTTTTTGAAACAATTTATTCAAAACTTTTCGCTGTCTATTCGTGAGTACATAAGCCTACGTGTGGTCGATAGAGAAAAATTTCACTTAAAAAATAGTAGACGTTTACAATCCACGTACACATTTATCTAGCTAAAATTAGTGTTTAAATTTAAGGTGATTTTGAATTTATATTGAAATTAACTTTATAAGTATATATTTTTGAGCTAAAATATATATAATATAATTGATTTTGATATTATATTGAAATTAACCTTACAATTATTCAAGCGTCCCCAGAATATCATATTATGAACTTAATAATCCACGAAGAGTTATTAACACTTTTAACAATGGGTGTCGTAAAAGTGATATTTTTATGTATGTACTTTTTTAAAATTATTTTGACTTTATATTGTCTGTGTGTTGTCCAAGGTCGTTCCTTGACTTTGTTTACTGTTCCTGTTGGAACTGTCTCGTCGTCGTCAGGCCATTGTGTTCGTCTGTGCTGTGATATTCCTTCTCTGAGCGGTCACGCTACGTATTTAACTATTGACATCGGCTGATTATGGATTGATTTACCTGTGTTTGCGTATTCGTATTTTTTTCGTTATTGAGGTTCCTCTATGACATACATAGAGACCTGAAAAATTCGCGGGTTCATTTCGTGTTATGCTAAAATTCAAATAATAATACCTTACTGTTTCTGCCATTGGTCCACTGTTAATCTGGAGGACTGAGGGCCAATTCCAGACCCTCACTCATTGAAGTGTCGAATCACAGTATCACAGGCCACCCAGTCGAGACGACTCACAAGTCAGCAGCCAATGAACAGTTGGCATTTGCCCGAGTGTGTAGAGGATATTGGAGTCTATCCTGGAGGTAATTCAACCCGCGGATTTTTCCGGTCTCTAGACATATAGTATAACCTGTAATCGCGTATTCCCAACGTGAAACGTTGCTTCAAATCTGGTATGAACGCACGGATAAGAAATGTAAAGCAGTGTCCCTGAGTCTGAAGCACTCAGGCCCACGGAAGCGCCGGCGATTCGCCGCGTGCCTGGGAGTCGAAGTGCGAACCCCGCTCATGGAAGACGAACACCATAACTGTCCTTTATCCTTCATCTCTTTGCTACGAAAATGGGGCCTTGGAATCCCCCACCCCTTTTTCAACCCGTGATGGTGTGACGTTGCCCAAAAGCCCCGAGCATGACAAATTGAAGCACAGATATATATTTTTTTTTTTCGTAGTCCCAAACTTCGGGGAGTGACGCACAGAAAAAAAAGGGAAATATATTCCAAATCCTTATACTTTATTTTCCCTATTCCATGTGAAAATTATTCCAAGACTAAGTTTCACCTTCGGTGTTCCTTCCCCTACCCCCACTCCTAATTTAAGGGGGGGGGGTCCCTTCCACAAAACTTGTTTACAGTCAAGCACATTGACATTTTCGAATGAGGAGGGCCTCCCCCCCCCCTCCCCCCCCCCATTCAACCTTCCAATACCCTGGGACGAGTTAGAATTTTGAGTGAATCTTTCGTTCTTAAATAATGAGTAGAGACCTGTAAAATTCGCGTATTCATTTCGCGATAGGATAGAGTCCAAATACTTTTGACATTATTTTGCTTCAGTGATTGGGCTACAGTTTATCTGAAGGACTCTGGGCCAATGAAATATCTTTAACAGAAGAATTAGCGAATCACGATCATTCCAGTCAACAGGTGTAACGAGTCGGTAACTAATCAGCAGATGTAATTTGCACGAGTGCATAGAGGATCATGGAGTCTATCCTTTAGTGATTTGAAATCGCGAATTTTACAGGTATCTAATAATGAGTACTACCCATGAAATTTACTGAAAACATTCTAAGAGATTTGGCCAACACAATTTTGAAACAATTATAGAAATGCATCATCACTTCGTTTCTTAATTGTGAATATTTATCTTTCGTCGGAAACAAATTTAAATATTACAACTGACCATTTTTTTTTTAAGTTTTTATTTAACCCGAAAATAATTTCCGTTGATTACATTATGAATTTTTGCATGATCTTTGCCATAAATGGATACTGTTTTTTTCCCTTCCACGACAGCAATGATAAATCTTACAAAAACGTTTCATAGCAGGTGGTAGTTGAAGATGAATGCACGTATATTTAAGGCACATTAAATCATCTTCTATTCATGTCTTATCAGTGATGGCCCCCAAAACATTTCGCACAAAAATAAACTCACCACCTAATTAATTTTGTAACACTTGTATATTCCTTTAAAATAAAATTTAAAAAAATTAAAGCGACCATTCACAATGCACCAAGGTAGACTAGATATTATCTGATGTAGTGCCAAACCTTTCTATTACCCCTTGATTTAGAGTTCTTGCCTTACATGGCTAGTTGTAGTGAGTTATTTTGCTTCTTTCCTCAAGTTGTTGATTAAACTGGTTCTCCAGCGGACTGTGTAGTCTACCCTGAAGGTCATTGGATTCACAAAATTTTCCATTCCCAACCAATAAAAAAATTACAAATTTAAAATGACTGGAAAAAATTCGTGTAATTACCTCTAGGATAGACTCCACGATCCAATACGTACTTGGACAAATAACACCTGCTCATTGGCTAATAACTCATGACACCTGTTAACCGGTATGCTTACGATTCGATACTTCTTTTGTAGAGGGTTTTTTCATTGACTCAGATTCATTCGGGTAAATTTTGGTACAATCACTAGAGACCTCTAAAATTCGCGATTTCAAATCCCTAAAGGATAGACTCCATGATCCTCTATGCACTCGTGCAATATACATCTGCTGATTGGTTACCAACTCGTAACCAGGGGCGTAGCCAGGGCGGGTTTTAGGGGTTCAACCCCCCCCCCCCCCAGCACCAAATCTTTTATTAATTTCTTATTCATCACTCAAACAAATTTCATATTAAAATTAATAAAATTTTTACCATTACAATATTTAAATTTAAGTACCGAAAACTGCTAAAATAGCACTATTTTACACCTTAAAATCCAAATTTTCCCGGGGGAGGACCCCCCGACCCACCGCTTTAATACGGTGGGTGGGGGCGGCATGCTTCTTAACCCCCCCCCCCCCCCAATTCACAAATACTGGCTACGCCACTGCTCGTAACACCTGTTGACTGGAATGATCGTGATTCGCTAATTCTTCTGTTAAAGATATTTCATTGGCCCAGAGTCCTTCAGATAAACTGTGGCCCAATCATTGAAGCAAAATAATTTCAAAAAGTATTTGGACTCTATCCTATCGCGAAAAGAATCCGCGAATTTTACAGGTCTCTCTATAGCCAATCACTAAAGCAGCATGAATGTAAACGAGTTTTAGATTGTAGCCTGTCGCGAAATGAATCCGCCAATTGTCCCGGTGTTTACAATTGACCACATCTGAGGCAATCTGGCTGAAGGTAACACGTGGAAGCAGCCAGTGAACAATGGACGCCGAGTGATTGTGTATGTACAAGTCTGTATATTTCATCCTGGCTCCAGAACATAACGTGAATTCCGCGAGTCTCTATGCGTAGGAACAGGAAAAATTCGCGGGTTCAATGACCTGCAGGATGAACTCCATAGTTATACGTACACTCGGTCAAATGCCACCCACTCACTGGCTGTTGTCTTGTGAGGCGTCCCAACGTAGCAGCCTGTGATTCGATAAAGCTTTGGTCGGGTGTTTCCCATTGGCCCTAGAGTCATCCATGTGAGTTGTGAGCCAATAACAGAGGTATTTTAGCCTATCGCGAAATGAATTCGCGAATTTTTCCGGTCTCTATCTATGCGTCTCCCACGAGAGTCGCTGAGTTGGCACCTGAAGTATTCCAACTGTGGTGGCACGAGGACACCTGGTTTCCCATCACTCATCAGAGTGCTTCCAGCTCCAATACCGTCTTGCGCGCTGGTGTTACAGTCCCGGATTGATTGTGGGTTGAGGGGTTCAGAGACCAAGAAATACTGCGAATTCGTTTGGCGTCGTGCTAAAATTCAAAGCCTCATGTTTAGGGGCAGGTATTTTTAGCGAAAAGATCTGAACGCCTATTAGACTGCAACAAGATATACCCGCAAATGTGGTTTCTTCCTTGTGATTGACGGCCGTCTGCGAGAGAAGTCGTTGCCTTATTTAACCGAGACACTCAGGACGCTTTTACTTCAGCACTGAATTGCTGTGATTGGTGTTGTAACAATCGACATGTAACTGAAAGAAAATCACCCAATAACGGAACACAGACAATGCTACAGTGTTTTCAGCTAGTCTCGTAATCCTTTCGCGAAATCTACATGCCCCTACTCATTTTTGCTCCACCAACGTTTGCTTTCCCACTGGCTGATTTCTAAGTGAGAAACCTTTAGCTCTCATTAATCAGCACTACCTGATTCGCTCACTTGTCCCCAAGCTGGGCATAGTTTGTTCACTGTCGTAGAGGGACGTGTCCGAACAACTGCGGTCCAATCACGTTGCAAGAGTATGCATATTTGCATTCTAACTTACGACCAAATGAATCCGCGAAATTTCCGTTATCTCTAGGTATTGGTCTTCACCATCTAGCAATTTCAAATATTTTTATGCCCCTTGCTTCCGTGTTATTTTTTTTTTTTTACTCGACATGGCATAGTACTTAGATTTGGCTACATGCTGGAGTTAACACTTGTGAACTGGCTTTATTATCACGATAGTTGTAGTCTCCCGTGTAAAATGATCGGTTATTTCCTTGTGGTGCTTACATTAGATTATATTAGTAAATATATGGTCTCATCAAGGTATGTAAGGTCTGGGACGTATGATTTATGCCTTGACTTGCCAAAATAAAATTTTGATCAATAGTTTAAAATAGAATTATAGCCAAGAATTAAAAAAAACTAGATGGTGGGGCCTAATCCCCCTTAAGTAGTTGCTCGCGGGGACGCACCACAACGCCGAAATACCACAACGCCGAACGTACAATAACGCCGAAAACCATAACATCGAATGCCAAATTGACTACAACAAGCCGAAACGCCGAAATACATTAACGCCGAAAATTGACATTGCAGGACAAATATTAGGTTAGGTAAGGTTAGGTTAGGTTAGGCTAGGTTAGGCTAGCCTAGGTTAGGCTAGGTAAGGCTAGCCTAGGTTAGGTTAGGTTGTGGTATTTCGGCGTTAAGATACATTTAAGAATAACACACAAATTCATTCAGTTGTTTTTCATTTTGCTCCTGTGCCGCCCCCCCCCCCCCCCCTTTAAAGCAACATTTTTCGACGTTACTGTATTTCGGCGTTGTGGTACACAGCAGTTTTCTAGCTGTCGGCGTTGCGGTCAATTTGGCATTCGGCGTGATGGTATTCGGCGTTATTGTACGTTCGGCGTTGTGGTAACGACCCGTTGCTCTCCTCCAGGATTCCCCTCTGGGCGCGGAGTGAACGGCGCCGCCTATCCATCATTTGCCAACCTGGGCGGAGCATTTAGTGCGAGCGAGGCCAGAAACCGAGATCTCTTATAACTCGTGTGATGTTCATTATTTCAGATGCGCAGTTAGGAATTACAGTAAACATCACGGGATTATCAACGGAGAATTCTCCTAAAATAAACCAAGTATTCGCCGTAATTTCAGATAACTGTATATTCGTAGGAACCTTACCGTGTTTAAACTTCCGCGTGTTTTTTTTAAGGGAAAACACACATTCACATAAAAAAGAAGAATGGTCTTGCAGGAGTATTACACAGTCTTGGAATGATTTGCTTAATATACCAAGATTATGTTCGTTTGGATTCATGTTCAAAGACAATAAACTTGGTTCTCGTAGATTTACGCTGGTAACCGTTTATTTGTAAATATCCCTGGATGATTAGTAGAGACCTGCAAAATTCGCGGTTTTGATGGCCTTTAGGATGGACTGCACATACCCTTGTACACTCGGGCAAATAACGCAAGTTCATTGGCTGCCGACTTGTAAGTTGTCTCAGCTGTTTGTCTGTGATTTGATCCTTCTTTGGTTGAGGGTTTATAACTGGTTGAGATTCGTCCAGATGAACAGTAAGCCAATAGCAAAATTATCTAAGAGGTATATGTGTTTGAATTCTAGCCTATCACCGAATGAATCCACGAATTTTGCAGGTCTCTAATGATTAGTAACCAGTAGGGGCAGGAAAATTTCGCGAAAAAATCTGAACGCCTACTAAACTGCAACAAGGTATACCAACACCAGCGGTTTCTTCCTTGTGATTGGCGGCCGTCTGAGAGAGAAGTAGTTGCCTTGTTTGCACGAGCCACTAAGGACGAGTTTGCTTCCGCACTGAATTAGTGTGATTGGTTGTTGTAACAATCGACATGCACCTCAAAGTATCTCACCCAATCACGAAATACAGACGATGCTACAGTGTTTTAAATTCCAGCTACTTTCGGGATCATTTCGCGAAATGTTCATGGCCCTAGTAACCAGCCTTCTTCGTAAATTGAAAGCGAAAAATTTGGACAATGGGCGCCGCACACTTTTGTTGAATGATCTGGACAAACGGGCAGGGTACGTGTCCTGCGGAATGGACTGGCGCACGGGCCTGGGTGTGCGCTGGTTTGTCGAGTGATGCTGAGTAAATCCACGTGTTCGGCGGGCGGAGGAATGGCCCGGCCCCACCAGTTGGAGCGGCTGACCGGTGTGACGCCGTGTCGTGTTTCCCGAGAACTCACAGGCCTGCTTTGTGTGCTGCAGAGCCAGTGGCCAACTGAACTCGGTGTGCACGGCGCATGCGCACAGGCTATTTAAACACCTGCGCAAACACGGCGAGTCTTCAGAATAGCGGGAGATGAAGTCCCTCGTCCTGTTTGACGGTGCATTGGTAGGAGGCGTTATTTATTTATTTATTTTTTTTGCAAAATAATCTGAGACTGCATTTTGGTTTCTTACAAAAATTGGTGGCCGTCTGCAAGAGAAGACATTTTCCTATTTGGCTAGACATTCAGGAAGCGTTTGCTTCCCCACTAGATGGCTATTTTCCGTGTATGTGCTGACAGTAAGACACGTACCTGAAATAAAACTCAGTCAACCACGAACCACAGGCAATGCTTCAAAGTTTAAACACACACAGTTGGCCTGAAAATCTTTTCGCGAAACGTACATGGCCTTGGCCTTGGACGTACGCATTGGCCATAAAGCCTTTACGACTAGAAGTTATGGGTAGAGACCGGAAAAATTCGCGGGTTCAATGACCTCCAGGATAGACTCCAATATCCTCTACACACTCGGGCAAATGTCAACTGTTCATTGGCTGCTGACTTGTGAGCCGTCTCGACTGGTTGGCCTGTGATTCGTCACTTCTATGAGTGAGGGTCTCTAATTGGCCCTCAGTCCTCCAGATTAACAGTGAACAAATGGCAGAAGCAGCACTAAGGTATAATTATTTGAATTTTAGCATAACACGAAATGAATCCGCGAATTTTTCAGGTCCCTAGCTATGGGCTGTCATCCAATACTGCTTCTGATCTTGACTCGCCCGTTATCGGGAAGACCATGGGCTAGTGAGACGCCACTAACCAAAGATGTACACCTTCACCTGGGCGTGGCCATGCACGTATCACTGCATGCAGTGGCAAAAGGATAGGTACGTAGACAATTTAGTACTTTTAAGAAATGTCAATTTTAAAACAAGTTTGAGTAAAGCAACTTGTCACGGACTTCATTAACGGTCGACATGAGAAGGATTTACAGACTGTTCTCTATTTAATTACAAACCTAAAAGTTAGATAAAATAAACATAAATAACAGTGAAAAATTAATAAATCCGAGAGGAAAGGTCTTTCTGTTAGAATATAATTTAATAAAATTTTTTCGACATGCGCCATTGCAGTTTTGCACTGTTTGCCATGAAAAAAAAATTCGAGAATGCAAAATAAGAAATAAAAATGAAAACATAATTGCACATAGAACAAGCCTAAATCAGCTGATGTCGAACAGATGGACCCAAAGATGAAAACTGTCTCGTCGTTGTTATTCCACTGTGTTCGTCAGTGCCGTTATTCTTCATGACTAAATTCCTTCTACATAATTATTGTACTGGATAATATTTTAAGTTTGGCTGTGTTAGTCTGTACTGTCGTAGTTGTGTTGTCCGTAATACAAATTTAATTTCATGGTTGCGTCCATCTGTTCGACATCAGCTGATTTAAGCTTGTTCCCTGTGCGTTTATGTTTTCATTTTTTATTTCTTATTTTGCATTCTTGAATTTTTTTACCATGACAAACAGTGCAAAATTGCTAAGGCATATTTCCAAAATATTTTACTAAATCAACATTCCCCATTACTAGAGACCGGAAGAATTCGCGGATTCATTTCGCGATATGCTAGAATGCAAATAATTGTATTTTTATGCAACTTCTGCCATTGGTTCGATGTTAACCTGGAGGACTGTGGGCCAATTATAGACCCTCAGTCAAAGCAGTATCGAATGACGAGTCTCCCAATTGAGTCGCCTCACAAGTCAGCAGCCAATGAATAGGCGACGTTTGCCCGAATGTGCACAGGATCGTGGAGTCTAGCCTGGAGGTCATTGAACCAGCGAATTTTTCCAGTCCCTACCCATTACAGGAATCATTTAAAGAACCTTTCTGTTACAACCCTATATTGACCTTCACCCCACCTTCTCATGTTATTTTTTCACAATGATCTCCCTGCGGAATGAGGGGCCCATTCCGTCATCGCCCCAAACCACGATGACTTCATTTGCGATGGCCTCCTCCTCCTACCCGACCCGACGCTGACCTCGTCTGAGGTTCGTTTCGGTCGCTACCTGCGCCCGAGGTCTCCGCGGCGTATTTTTACCCGCGCTGTTTACGACGTCTGGGCGTGGCCGCCGACCCAGCGGGAGGTCGGGGACGTGGGGGGGGGGGGTTTCTCCGGGAGCCATCCTTGTCGGCCCGGATCACGTCATCGGGCGGACATTGATTACCCCCTCCTCCTCCACCCTCCTGGTCCTGTCTCCGTCCACGCGTCCTGGGAACTGCTTGGTACTGGGCGAGCCTCGAACCTTACCCCCTCCCCCCCCAGGTATCGCAAGCACGCGACAATCCGAGCCCACCGCGGTGGAGACACGGGCGTCTGCCGACGACGGATTTACGACGCAGTCGTGAGAGCGGGTAGGTGGAACATCTTCAATTCCGTGATTTCGCTTACCCGCCTTTCCGTATCCAAGACGGCAGTAGTCCATTAACGGGGGAAGAAAAGGATGAGCCTACGATGATTCGCTAGAGACCTGCAAAATTCGCGGATTCATTCGGTGATAGGCTAGAATTCAAACACATAAACTTCTTAGATAATTTTGCTATTGGCTTACTGTTCATCTGGACGAATCTCAACCAGTTATAAACCATCACCCAAAGAAGGATCGAATCACAGACAAACCAGCTGAGACGACTTACAAGTTGCGTTATTTGCCCGAGTGTACAGGGGTATGTGCAGTCTATCCTGAAGGCCATCGAAACCGCGAATTTTGCAGGTCTCTACTCATTGCTGATCACACTGGGAATTTGTACAGATATTTGGAAACAACTGTATCACTAGGGACTGGAAAAATTCGCGGTTTCAATGACCATTAGGATAGACTCCACGATTCTCTATGTACTCGGACAACTATCACCTGGTCATTGGCTACCGACTCGGGACACCTGTTTACTGCGATTCTTATGATTCGATACTTCTTTTGTTGAGTGTTTGCCATTGGCTCAGAGTCCTTCAGGTAAATTGCGGTCCAATCACTGACGCAGCATTAAGCTAAACGAGTTTGAATTCCAGCCTGTCTCGAAAGGAATCCGCGAATTTTTCCGGTCTTGATGTATCACTACAAACTAGAGTTTACAGTGATACTGGGTTCGAATTATTGCTGTTCCCTGAATAACTTTCCAGTATTAACTGCGCACATTAATAATCACAATAAAACAAAATTATCTCCTATTTTTTAATATTCAGTTATATTATCCATGGTTTAAAAAAATATTTGAATGAAACATCCTACTAATATTATAAAAAAAATGCGAAAGTTTGTATTTGTGGATGTGTTACTAAACTACGCAAAAACGGCTGAACGGATTTGAATGACATTTGTCACACGGATAGTTTATTACCTGGATTAACACATAGATCACATATTAATGAAATGCCATCCCTAATGAAGTGAAAAAGTGATAAATTCATTTTTATAACAGAAGAAAATCATAGGTCATAGACAAACAAGTTCTTAACTTCGTCAATAGATAGCGTTGCCTTGAATTTTAAACGCGTTATCGTTTGTTGCGTCTGTCACGTCTTGCGTATGTTTATTACTTCTTCACGCTGTGTGAACACATAGATACTCATACTAATATTATAAAATTGAAAGTTTGGATTTTTGGATATTTTTTATTCAATCACGCAAAAACGTCTGAACGGATTTGAATAAAATTTGGTATACAGATAGTTTATGAAAAACACATGGACCTACCAGAGACAGGAAATATTCACACATTC
The DNA here is from genome assembly GCF_032445375.1 of Bacillus rossius redtenbacheri. NCBI lineage: Eukaryota > Metazoa > Arthropoda > Insecta > Phasmatodea > Bacillidae > Bacillus > Bacillus rossius. The sequence continues at coordinate 10,542,528 of NW_026962010.1, read as the reverse complement.
ATTTCGTGACATGATGAAAATATTATATACCTTTTTGTGATTCTTCTACTGTTTGTTCACTGTTAATCTGAAGGATTCGTGGCAAATTAGAGACCCTCGCTCAAAGAGTATTGAATCACAAGTTAACCGGTTAAGACGCCTCACAAGTCGGCAGGCAATGAACAGGTGAAGATAGCCCAAGTATGCAAAGAATCGAGGAGTCTATTCTGGAGGTCACTGAACGCGCGAATTTTTCCAGTCCTTACCAATAGAATAATTTATATCAGACGATGCAAACACTGGCAAGTGAGTTTGATTACAAAATGCGTCAACTCTAACATACACACTCGGATATTTTTAGTTTTTAATTTCAAAGATATTTTGACAAAGTAGCCTCGTTTTTAATGTACTAGCTTAAGCATGTCTATGAGTTTACAACAATACACAGATATTTGGGAGTCGGAATACAACGTAGTTTTAACAAAGCTCTAGACACGTGGAACTACGTAGAACTCTTATTTTATTTGGCGTGTAATTTTTGTTGAAAATGCCGTGAACTTAGAGTAATTGCTAACAACGAAATATCGAACTAGAGCTGCATTGAAACTGAGACGTACAAAGTGGCGAGGTTTTTATAACCACAACAGTTTTGACATGCGTTCGATGTTGGGGCCACACAATCTTAACTGCGTGTCTAGAGGGCGCTCTATCTCCATCATGTTTACATATGTGTTCGCGTGTGCAACTGCGGTCGCTGTTCGCAGGTGTTTGCGCCGGTGTAAGTCGAACTCGTAAGTTCAGGCTTCCTTTTATCACATGCACACACTATCTTCCACCACGAATGCCTTAACATTCCAACAATTCGTTACTACCAAGTAGCATACTTGCCTTTGCCAAAACTTTCTATTATTTTTATTTCATTTCCAACCTGATAACTGTCGAATATTCAGTATAGTCTATAAAATGACTCTATAAACATTTTATTCTGTTATTTTCTGCAGTCGCGAGTGTATTAATCAAATAGTTAATTTATGTAATCTCTGACGATGCATAACTGAAGTTTTTTTTTATTTTTATGTCTAGCCAAAACATGGTATAACAACAAGATTGCTAGGATGTATTAAACAATTTTACCACGACTTACTTAAAGATAATACTATCCGAGAAATCAGCTCGTGAGTCAAAACAATGGAATTCTCTGTAATACAGAATAAAATATAATTAAATTAGCTATATTTCTTCATTTCTAATAAGAAGCAAAAAATGCAAGAATGCAATTGATAATGAATCGTTACACTGGGCTGCATTCAAATTTTACTTATTTGTCACTATTTTAATTGAAAATAGATCTTTTTGATTGCACGCATTGTGAAAAGGTTCGTTTTCTTGAATTCTTAAAAACACAAAATGTCACATGATGTGAAATAAATTTTAAGGTGCCATTTTTTTAATAGGCATCTTTTCTTTGTATTAATTGCGCATGTGTTCGTAAAATAAAAATAGTGAACCTTTATTACTTCAGCACTTAAACACTTCATACCTCCGACTTATACATGCACAGAACATGGATTCTTACAGGATGGTGAAATACGGGTTTAACAAACCATGACAAAACTGTTAGGTCAGCTAGCTACTTTAGTGTACCTTAGACTTATTTCGTTAGCTGGTTAATGTTGTTTTCACTTTGAAATCTTAGAAAAATTAATTGTTAAAAATTACCCCGGTCCTTGAGCAAGAGAAATTATTTTTTTCTTTTAATTTTGTTTGTTCTTAACACTCATCGACGATAAAAACACAAGACCGAACAATGATTTTGGGGACGGAATTGCCCGTGGCTTTAAGTGAGGAAAAATTGCCACTTTTGCGTGGAGTTATTTCGGGAAGCCATGAGAACTGAAAACAGAATAACGGAATGGTATTCTAACCTTGGTTTTCAGGAACGAAAGCCCAGCGTCTCACCACTGCACCACCTCGCTCCGTGAACAGGAATGAGGAAGGAACTTTTTAAAGGGCAGTACCTCAAAACTGATACTGTTCAATACACGTAGTAGCAAGATAAGTCTTGGCAGTGGGTCTTTGCTTGGTAAAGCTGTAGGTATGCAAATCACAAGAAAGTTTGGAATGGCAACAAGCACAACCAGGTGGCACTTGATGATTGATTGTGCACTCTAAATGTGAAACTGTCATAGCTACAGAAAATCAGTGGAATTTCACTAGAAACAGTCAACATTGCTCAAAGCTGGTCCAAAATAGGGTACTTCAATTTCTCACTGAAGTGGCTATAAACTGGACACAGAATTTGTATCAAACATTTCTGCCTGCAATCATGGGAACATGTAAACAATTTTAGAACTTTTGATTTCACTAAAATACAGAGGAATTATTCAACTACTAAATATTGAGACCGCAGATGGTCCTCTTGAAAAACGCACAATGCAAAATACTTGAAGTAAGTATTAGTTTTACGTCTTTTGTCACGTATGGTACCACATTGCAAATGTCTACTGGCTTACGCATTAAAAATTTAGCTGCATTTTACAGAACAAACAAAGAAATAATATTTGGTGCAACCTTCGTTTTTAGGTTCGGAAAATTCCCCAGAAAAGTGTTTTTAAGTATTTTTATTACTCTACTTACACATAAACAGGGGCGTACGCAAGGCTGTGAATAAATGTATCCAAATGTAGACGGAGATAATCGAATAGAATTGCTCCCAGGACTATCCTCTGTCTACGGGGACAGTGATGTTATTTTGAGATGGCCCAGATGTGAAAGGATACCAGAATACGGCCCAGGAGGGGAGAAGGTTAGGTATGTTCCCCCTAGGTCAAGGTCACGTGAAGCTCGTCTTTGTCTAACAACGTTTCTCTAATGGTTACGACTAGACCAAAGTGATTGTCACAGGAAAGATACTTTTGGCGATCAAGGTCGGCGAAGTAGTGACATTGTTAGGCCTAGGAGTGAAGTCAAGTGGCCATGGCCGGGAGACACTGTTGAACAGCGGACCTTGTGTTTCCAGCGTGATGGAGTGCTTTTTTACGGTAGGCCGGTCAGCCTCGCCTTGAAGTGACGTCAGCGTCAGAGAGGGGTGTCCTGTGAGTGCGACGGAGTTAAAAGCTGTAGCTACACACACGAAAAATAAAAAGTGTACTTAAAATAGTTTATTTGACGTAATGTGTCCTATCGCCTGGCGACCTCGTGTGCTCAATAAACAGACAATATTTTTCATCGCGGCCCTCTATTCGCTAACCTCAGACTGGCCAGAAAGCAAATCAACCCCTCCTGGTGCTAGAGGGTTCCAGCCCTTACATTCGCTCCCCTTGCTGATGCCGTGGAACCTGTTAACCGATGAGTAGGGGCAGGCATTTTTCGCGAAAAGATCTGAACACTTATTAGACTGCAACAAGGTATACCCGCACCTGCGGTTTCTTCCTTGTGATTGGCGGCCGTCTAGCGAGAGAGGTCGTTGCCCTATTTGACCGAGCCACTCAGGACACGTCAACTTCCGCACTGAATCACTGTGAATGGTGTTGTTACAATCGATATATGTACCTGTGAGAAACTCACCCAATCACGAAACACAGACGGTGCTAAAGTGCTTTAACTTTCATCTAGTCTCGAAATCTTTTCGCGAAATCTTCATGCCCCTACCGATGAGCATCACTGTCCACTCTGACTCGCTCTCCTGACTGGTACACTCTGGACATGGCGCTGTTCGCTGGTTCGCCCATCGCAGAGCATCAAGCTTCTCACTGGATACTTGCAGGATTTCACCTGTTAACAATTTCCCCTTCAATTTACGAATAACACTGGTTAATTATTATCCAGGGATCTTCTTTAATTTTACGTACACTTAGATCATTATTTGAACATGAATACAAAAGAATATTATTGGCATATTAACAAACCTTTAGAAAATTTGTTAGGAACACCACGAGTTAGTTCATCTTTGTTTATGACGAAGTCGGAAATCAAAATACGGTGTAATTTATACGAAGATTCATTTATTTCAAAATGCGAAGAACTCTTCGTTTATTTGAGGTTGATTCTTCGTTCGAAAGTCCGTAAAATTACTGTAATTATTTCTAACAGTGCAAAATGAAAAAGTACAATACTAAAAAAAAATAATAAAACCGTGTAACTCAATACACGTAATAGAAGTTAAAATGTTTTGTCAAATCGAACCTCGAGTCGTAAGTGCTCTCTTTAGGGGACGCACCACAACGCCGAAATACAATAACGCCGAAAAAATGTCCTTGCAGGACTGCCACATATGTTAGGTTAGGTTAGGTTAGGTTAGGCTAGGTTAGGCTAGCCTAGGTTATGTTAGGTACACAAATTCATTCAGTTGTTTTTCATTTTGCTCCTGTGCCCCCCCCCCCCCACAGCAACATTTTTCGGCGTAACTGTATTTCGGCGTTGTGGTACACAGCAGTTTTCTAGCTGTCGGCGTTGCGGTCAATTTGGCATTCGGCGTTATGGTATTCGGCGTTATTGTACGTTCGGCGTTGTTTTATTACGGCGTTGTGGTAACGACCCCTCTCTTTATACCTATATCTCTTTGGCGTCAGAAAATTTTCTAAAATAAAGTTTCATGAAAACATCTGCACTAAAATTCGGCCTAGAAATTTTACTATCATCGCACCCAAAAAAGTGAAAAATTGGTTGTCTGTAAAGTCGGTTTACGGACGATAGTTTAACGTGACAACGTCATAACAAAACATTGATGAAATGATTGATCCAGAAGAAAAGGAAATGTCATATTCGGCCTTAGACTGAGCCGTAATAGGTTTTTGCAACCAAACCATTTAGGCATTAAAAATATTAAATTCTTTGAGGAAGATTTTTTTTTTATTTTCTATCTTTTGTATGATAAAATCTACCTCTGCATACTTTTATGAATAAAATTGAATAATTTTATTGAATTATCACTATTTTGTATGGATACAAAGGAGTGAAATGAAATGTAAAATGTAATTAATAAATTGACTTTTATTTGCATTCATTATTCAAATATATTTATTACTTTTGAAATGTTACGTGCGTCGAATTTATTTTTACAAGTGCAAACAAACACCCACGAGGCCATATCCGATAAAATATAGTTTCAGATGTTATATATATATTTATAAAAATTTTGTTCACGGTAGGGGAATAATATTATTTCGTTTTTATAACTCGATTTTATAACAAATACGCATCCCAAACTTATTTATGTGTTACAATATTTTTTAAAACATTGTGCAAAAGATCCCGGCTGTAATTTGCATTATTATGTGTAAATGTAAAACACCATTGTTGGTTCAAAACGTATTTGAATATATAACATTACTTTTAAATAACTGTACCGATTGTGCTGAAAATCGGTGGACAATCGTTAAATTACACAATATTAATAATTAAAACGACGAAAATATGATTGAAAAGTCAAATGGATGGTCGTTCCAATCGAGTGGGAGAGAGATGCCACGCGTAGGCCCTACAATGAGCATGAAGAGAGATGCCACGCATGCGTACAATGAGCATGAAGAGAGATGCCACGCATGCGTACAATGAGCAAATAGGACACATCCGTTGTGGGACATCCGTAGTGGGACACTTTTTCGTGCGTGCAGCCGGCGTTCATCGATTTATTAGACGTTGTCACGTCAAAAAGAAAAGGTTTCACTTAACGAAATGCTAGCGATTGTTGTTTTTGGTGGAGTGGTAAGTCCCTGTGGCGGTGTCGGCCGAGGACGAGGCGGGGCGAGGCGAGGCGAGGCAGGTGCGCTCCGGCGCGGGCTGCCGTCCAGGTGCGACGCCGCGCCGCCACCTGGCGCCTCTGCCTGGGCCGCTGCAGCCGGCACCTGGGCGCTGGCCGGGCGCCTGAGCCACTTGACGCTGCGAGGTGCCCGCCCCGGCCTTGCTGCAGCCCTGCACGAGCCCGCGTCAACACACCACTGACTCCATGCAAGCTTCTGGACATGCGTAGACACCTGCAAAAACTCGCGGGTTCATTTCGTGATAGGCTGAAATACAAATAGTTATACCTCAGTGCTGCCTCTGCTATTGGCTCACAACTCACCTGGAGGACTCTGGGCCAATTAGAAACACCAAACCAAAGCTTTATCGAATCACAGGCTGCTACGTTGGGACGTCTCACTAGACAGCAGCCAATGAGTGAGTGACATTTGACAAGAGTGTACGTATAACTATGGAGTTCATCCTTCAGGGCATTGAACCAGCGAACTTTTCCGCTCCCTAGACATACGCCATTGCTAGAGACCTGTTAAATTCGCGGATTCATTTCGCGATAGGATAGAGTCCAAAATACTTTTGACATTATTTTGCTTCAGTGATTGGGCCACAGTTGACCTGAAGGACTTTGGGCCAATGAAAAATCTTTAACAGAAGAATAAGCGAGTCACGATCATTCCAGTCAATAAGTGTTACGAGTCGGTAACCAATCAGCAGATGTAATTTGCACGAGTGCATAGAGGATATAAACACCAGCAATTTTTTGCTTAATTTTGTGTTTTTGTCTTTTGGGTTTTTTGTAGTTTTCTTCTACAGACATACATGTGCTTAGCAATGGCGTACGTCCAAAAGCTTACATCAAGTCATGCACTACCATTGCACAAATCTTTCAAAAATAATATAGACAGCGCTGATAAATTACATTACAGCACACACTAAAAACGAGCAGAAAGTATTAATAAGAACAGTATATAAAGACAAAAAACGGCCTTGGACAACACAACGATGATACAAATCAGAGAGTCTGGACACCACAAAACGGCGACAGCTTGGGCGAATACACAGCAGGCAACAGTTACTGCGAGGAGTGTGTCCGAAACCATAATTGACTCAATCCTTCCCCCATTATGTACCAGAAATATTCAAAGCAAACTATTCATTTTAAAACTGTCGCAATTGCCCCACTTGTATCCGTGTTTTTTTTTACATCATTCTTTTATGGCAGATGTTTGATGAGTTTTTCTGTAACTTCCGCAGATTTCGAAAATGTCAGGCACAGATCTCAGGGAACTACACCGAAAAAAAATGATTAGAAACTACTCTTTAGCAGTTCAGCTTTTTATATTTTCTCAAATCCTTTGTAATGTCGTAGAGTGTGTCGCGGGTGATTCCACGAGCCCCGAAGAACTGGGAAGTAAAACCCAATAACAGATGGTTAATGACTGGACAAATTCACGGACCCTATGTCTCTGCATACTTGGGCAACCATCGCCTGTTCATTGGCTGCTGACTCGTGAGGCGTCTCAACTGGGTAACTTGTGATTCGATACTTCTTTGATTGAGGGTCTATAATTGGCTAAGATTCCTCCAGGTTAACAGTGAACCAATAGCAGAAGTAGCACAAAGGGTGTGATTATTTGAAATTTTAGCATATCGGTGGCTCGATAACTGCCAAATATGTAATGTTAAAATATATCTAAACAACGAAAGCTACCCGTACCCGAACATGAACATGGGCTTTGACAATTGAAGATGTATTCTCGCTTGTCAAATGTATGGAAAGTTCCAAAACGCGTGTTACGGTCGCGGACAGTCGTCAAATCTTTGTCCAGACAGTTTCAAGACAAGTCCCCGCTAATTGTGTTTGACGTTTCCAAACAAGATGATCTAATAAATTCTAACATCATCGACAGTAGGATCGAGATATCGACAAGTGTAAATATTCCACCAAACACTTACGCTTTCTATCTTATACTTCACGATCGACTTGCATCTTACAATTGTCGAAACAAGTTTGTTGAAATTCTCTCATAAATTTTATAATTCGTATGAGATATGGCAACAACGCACGAAGAAACGAGGACAGGGTTAATGGCAGTCAGCGTGTGTTATAAAGAGAGAGAGAGAGCCCATGCTCTTTATACTTGATTATTTAATGACTATTGTCATCTTGTAGAGCCTTTTATTTTCATGGATTTGGATTGTCTCAGAACTCGAAAAATTCAAAATATTTACTGAGGGAGTCCTTCCACTGAAAAATTCACCATCATTGGAAATGATCAGTGATTTTTTTTATGATTTCAGTAAACTGATTTGACTGCGAGTTTCTTTAAACTTCCGGGATGATTATAAATATGTTTGGTGCAAGTAATAGGTGAATGACTACTTATGGTTCCCATTCAGCCATCCAGCCGAAAACTCCTACATTAACAATACCTAAGCAATGGAAATTCGCGGTTTCAATGACCACTAGGATAGACTCCACGATTCTCTATGTACTCGGGCAACTATCGCCTGGTCATTGGCTACTGACTCGGGACACCTATTTACTGCGATTCTTATGATTCGATACTTCTTTTGTTGAGTGTTTGCCATTGGCTCAGAGTCCTTCAGGTAAATTGCGGTCCAATCACTGACGCAACATTAAGCTAAACAAGTTTGGATTCCAGCCTGTCTCGAAAGGAATCCGCGAATTTTTCCGGTCTCTAACAATACCTTAAAATTAAAATTAACAATTCATGATATCGAACGGCAAGAAGCTGGCATAGCGATCAACATATCGCGCGATGATAAATGAAATACGAAGCTACGGGCGTTTCGTAAGAAGCAAGCTTGCCAAGAAAAAAAAATTCTTCTCCATAAATCAGCTCCTCTAATTACGAGGCATGCGAATGGTTTGGCTGGGGCTTCCAGACTCTTATGTAATAAACGTTGTTGGGTAACATTTTTTTTTTGTTCGCGACTCGCCGGCAGGTTGATGGGTTGTCGGGACGGGTTTGCGGAGGTCCTGGTAGCGAGTCCTTCAGGAGGGGGGGGGGGGGGGGGGGGGCACTAGGCTGCAGCTCGCTGGTTGCCGGCAACTGCAGAGCACCACCCGGGTGGAGCTATCCCCGCCGTCCATCGCCGTAGTCCACCTGCCCACTTCACAGGGAAAAAAAAAAAAAAAACATTTCTCAACTTTTGAACAAGATTACTTCGGAAACCAGTTGCCTGAAAGATATTTAAACTTCATACAACACTTGACTATGGTTTTTTTTTTTGACGTGACAACGTCTAATAAATTGATGAACGCCGGCTGCACGCACGAAAAAGTATCCCGTTACGCACATTGTCCCGTTACGATGTGTTCCGTTACGCTAATTGTACGCTTGCGCCGCATCTATCTCTTTTCCATTCGATTGGAACAACCATCGATTTGACTTTTTCGAGGCACATTAAACTTGAAACACTTCCATTCGTTTCCTACTTTTCCTATCATCGTCCTATCCTTAACAGAATAACATAGATTGGAAGAAGTTAAATAGCAAACATGTATAAAAATTATAGTTAAAATAATCTCTTCGTTAAAGTAATAAACATATTTGAATTAATGAGTGCAAATAAAAGTAAATTTATCAATTAAATTGTAGATTTCATTTCACTCCTTCTTTGTATCCATACAAAATAGTGATAATTCAATAAAAATGATTCAATTTTATTCATCAAAGTATGCAATCATTTCATCAATGTTTTGCTATGACGTTGTCACGTTAAACTATCGTCCGTAAACTGACTTTACAGACAAACACTTTTTTTTACACATAGGCCCTATATGAAATACGTTTGTCGAGATCATAATAACTATTTCTCACGAAGGTTGGCAAATAATTCTACGTTTTAATTTATGTTTCATTCGAACACATTTTTCTTTTAAACCACGAAAAACATATTCGAGTATTAAACAATTAGAATTTAATATTGTTGTATCATGCTTATTATGTGCGCAGTTAGTACTGGAACGCTATACAGGGAACTTGAACTACTGAAGGTACTGGGACAACAATAAATGCCCGGGTTAGAATCCAAACACAGTATTACTGCGAACACTGGTTTTTGGTGATACAGTTGTTATCATGTAAATATATGGAATTTCACGTGACCGTGTAGAATCTGTTCTGTTCCATTTGCAAAAACAAGTGTTGGAGCCGTGCAATGGGGTTCGAGTCCCGCCTCATCGCCTGATCCGCGCTTCCATCGCAGGAGCTGATTTGCCCCCCGACATAGGAATATGGGCGTTTACCTTTGAAATTTGTTGCAATCCTGACAACATAGCCGCTACGTCACTTCAATTAGAGGTTCAGAGAGACGACCTCACGGCAGATTTTGTGTGAAAACTTGTCTTCGTTGGAGCCATGGTTATTTCGCGGATTCATTTTGAGTAACAAAGTAGACTGAATCACTTGCATATCTGCTTCATGTTTAAAATTGTACTTCAGTGCCCTTGAATCGCCCTTGATGACCTTGAGTCAGTTGAAACAAGGAGAAGAAGAGGCTACTCAGTCACGTGCAACGCCTACGAAGGGTGCGTCCTTGCTATCGACGGATGGGCACTCTAAAGAGGCTTGATTATACACAGGCTAGTTGCGTCCAGCCAGATCGCGGCCATACTTTTAGTGTGAATATGAAACACATGCACTATCAATGGTAGTGTATCACGCAAGTTGGGCGTACCATAAACGCGATAGCTTCGACAGGCGGACCAAGTGTTACCGTCCTCGCTGGTAACGGGTTAAATGTTTGTCTGAAATCCACGCCAGGAATTGAATTTTTAACTAACAACCCACCGGGCAGCTCAATTTATTTTTCCTTACCTAACTAAAACCAAGTGTATTTGTTTGGGAGGGGCCGAATGCCTATACGCCTAAACATACTGGGTCCCAGCCCTGCAGAAAGGGTAGCCTGCATCATGTGCTTTTCTCGGGGATTGGGGAGCCACGGCAATGAATGGTGCCATGACTAACTTCCCTGTCTTAAACTCTAGACTATAACTAGCTTAGTTGGGCCCAGGTAAAACCCGCATAGACACAGGTGAAGCCCTGGGCAATGTCCTATTTCATTCACAGTAGCCCTGTTCTGTTTTTGCTGATAGGTCACCATTCCGGAGAACAGTTTTGATCCACAGTCGTCGCCAAGAGGAGAAGGCCTTATCGAGATGATCCTAATGTGGTTCGCAGTTGCCTTCCGGGGCCGGGTAAGCCGGACGGCCCATGTTGGTCCCTTTATTAACGACGCACCTGTAATGTTAAAAAAAAGTTTACCATTAAATTGTGGGATCATTGACATTATATAGCGCTAAAATCATCATTATTGTTTTTGATACTCAATTATTATACTCTTGACATATAAATAAATTTAAGTTCCCTGTTTGGATTTAAAAAAACGTCGTTTTAAAGGTATATATGTGTGTATATATATATATTATATATATATAAATTTGAATATATATATATTCAAATTTTCTTGTAGAAGACCTCCGAAACCCCTTTTTCGCTGATGGCTATTCCATACATCAATAGAAATTTTCATCTGCAATTTACGAAAAACGTGGGTTAAAATATTTCTGGAATCTTTTTAAATTTACTTATTTTGGACATGAGTTCAAGAGCATATTTTTGGTATATTAAAAAAATTTTAAAAGCTGGTTAAGTCTACCACAAGAACGTTCTTATTTTGTCCATGTGTGCGTTTACCTTTGTTTAGAGAAAAAAAAAACATTTAACTTGGAAGTCAAAATAGGGCGTAATTTTTTCGAAGATTCAGGTAGGTAATTTAAATAACGAAGAATTCTTCGTTTATTGATATTTTTCTTTAAAAGTTTCGTAAATTTACTGTAATCTCTAACAGTATACATAACCCTCGGTAAGGCATTCTCTAAGCACCAAGGTCCAGGTAACGGAAATGGTCCAGCACCTCGCATAGTTTACGGCCGCCACTGATCCGCAGTATATGCGGATGTGAAGAGACAACTTTACCAACACTGAACCCACGGAGGAGATTTATTCACAAAAATTTTAAAAATGTCCAACTCGATCGGGAATAGAATCCAAGACCCTTGGCCCACCAACTAGACGCTCTAACCACTGCGTGACATGTAGGGCTTGGAATACCTCATGCTCTAGGAAGTAGACAGCCGGTCTTTGTACCTGGAATTCCCGGTTGTTCGGTGGTCCCTCAACCTCATTATTCATTAGCATCCAGACCTTTCTTCCCGGTAGCCGAGCCCCGAAGGGTGTACCTGGAATATTGCCGTTCTTAGCAGTGCTCGCGTCACGTCAAGCAACTCCCAGCACACATCACAGTAAGAACAAAATAAACATTTAGCAAACAATCTAAGCCAAGTAACATAGTAAAACTTCAAATTATTTAAGTACCTAAAATAACTTAACAATGCACCAACGAAGTGTTCGGATAGTATGTCAAAACAATCTCCCCCACCCCCTCCTTCTAAGTTACGAATTTAAAGTAAAAATATAAGAAAAATTTAAAAGTAAAATTTAATATAAAGTTAACCAATGGCCGAATGTTCTTAGACTCATTTGTTGTCACCCCTTCAAGAGAAGAGGAGGTTGTGGGCAGCATTTCGCTGTCTGGTGCTCCTAGAACTGGGCTCCGGGGTTCGATGTCAGCTACTAGGCCCTAGGGTCCGATATGACGGCGATGATAGCCCTGGTACTGCTTCATTAAGCAACTATTCTGACCAGAGTGAGGTCGTACCTTCAAGCTCGGGACTCAGCATCATTGAAATTTTTTTTTTTATAAATGTAACAGAAACATTCGTGTAAAATTACAGATATTAGTAAGTTCGTACATTCACATGAAAACAACTGTATCACTACAAAATAGTGTTGCATTAATACTGGGATCGGATTCTTACCCGTTTATGCTTTGTGTTGTCCCAGTTGAAGTTGTTTGTAAACCGTTCCTTGAATAGCTTTCCGGTATTAACTGCGCACATTAATGCGCACGATTAACAAAATAAAGTCCGTTTATTGAATATTTTGATTGTATGGTTTAATCCAATATTCTTCATTTAAAATATAAAATTATGGGCCAATTTTCACAAAAAATAATCCGCATTATCTCGAGAAAAAAAAAGTGGTTTCATTTATGGAAAAATAAACATAGCCATGTGTTGTTCAAAGTTGCAATATATTTCTTGTAGTGTTACGAACTACGTATTTCTTGGCAACTGGATTCCAAAGTAATCTACAGTAAAAGTACAGAATTGTAGCCGCGTCCTTGGCGAGTAATTCACCGACGTTTCGGTCGACATTGCAGTCGCCATCATCAGGGGAGCAGTAGGTAACTGCTACAAACGCGGCTACAACCCAGAAGCCGAGCTGCTTCAGACAATGGCCGTGAGATTAGAGTGCAGGACTGTTTCCGTGCAGCGAGAGCGCGAACGCACTGCACTGGGTGGCCGGCGAGCACCGACGCGACCGGGTGTTGCCCAAGCAGCGCGTGCAGAATGAGGAACCGCCGGAAGGAGGAAGCGGCGTGTTCCGCCCGGTGCGTGCGCCCCTCCTCGCCGCGAAAGCGTGAACGACGCGAGCTCCAGGTATGCCGGTGTGCCTTCACCTGGCCCCTGTTCCCTTCCCTTCCCCCCTCCCCGCCCGTGCCTTTCTCCCTGTCAGGGGGGGGCACCAGCTGCGTTTTGCATCCGCGTACCTTCGCCACCGACTGCGACTGTGCCCGAACACGACCTCGCCCCTGGAGCTCACGCTACTAGGGGCGTTACTCCAAGACGTGGCGAACAAGCACTGCCCTGCCAGCCGGGCGAGCATGGTTCTCTTTTTCGTGTCATAGGGATGACACGTCATCGGTATGACGCTTCGCTACTAAAAGCGAGCATGGATCTTTTTTCGCCTTCTGAAAGACGCCTTAGTTACGACATGCCCGTCATACGTAAGGCGCAATGGCTGGTCAGTCGTAGAGCCGTCATAGCCGTCATAACCCCGTCATACAGCCGACTACGTGTGTAACTTTCATTTAATACTGGGAAATAATTATTTCAAATGAGTTAAATAATATATTTTCGTAATATTTAAGGCTTTGCCTCAATTCTATTTACTCAGAAATTACGTATGTGAGATATACGATGTATCTAAAAAAAAAAAAAAAAGGTTATGTTTTTCTCTGAACAAACTTCGAAACAACTTGTTTCCGATAATAATCACGCCGCATAAATTAATAGTGTCTATGTTTAGTGTGAATAAGACACATTGATGCTTTTTTCTAGTTATATTTAACTGCACAATACTCAGTTTACCAAAATATATCATACTAAAAAAACTGCCAATCTGCCTACTTTTGTCATATCACTTAATAAAAAAATAAAGGTCAGGACAAAATAACGTAATATTTCAACTAGATAGAAGATAACATCACATTAGTTAATTATTCTTTATAAAAGTTAAGTGTAAAACACCTATAAGCGTGTGGCTTATTAAACTTCTAAAAACAACTCGTTTCCCCTTCAGCTTCCATACGTGTAATAAAAAAAATCACTTGTAAAAATAAAATACATGCATTGATAAGGTTAAAAATACACAAGAATGCCGCTGATAAATACATAGTAGTTTGATGGTTATTTAAAACCTTCGTTTTATTGCATTTTAAACACAAAGCATTTCCTCCAAACATTTAGTGACTTTTAGGTTAGGCCTACTCCCCACCCTCGTTGGTGGCTAGGATTGCTCCTGCTGTATCGCATATCGAAACGTATTTTATTCACCTAATATTCGCTCAAATACTTTCAGTATGATAAAATTGTAACAATGTAGGAATAATGGTGTTTCACGTAGAGTTGAGAGGTTTCGTGTTTATAGTTCATACGAAAATTGTAATTTGTGAGAGGAGCGGCTTATGTGAAAAGAAAGTAAGTAATTCCATTAAAGGGTATGTTTAGTTCCTCTACTATTCTGGTAGTTATAAAATGCAGAAACAATACTGTCAACTACAGTTTACTTAATAAATTATATTCAGGCATTTAATTAACAACACCGACTTCGTGTTATATTGTTTCAAGCTTGCACGATGCTAAATAAATAATATTATCAGCGTATTCACCCAATACATATGCTACGGTACAAAATAGTGTGAATAAAACTTGCAGTGCACTAGAAAATATGCTATAAACAAGTCTAAGGATAATATAATTAAATATAACAGTAGTATTATTTGAAGAGTGGGACGTATAGCACATCGAGTTGTTTCGGTACCTTCAAATCGGCAAATTAACTTTAACGGTGACGAAAATTACCAAATAATGATTAAATCAGGTCTAGTATTGGTATGTTTCACATCGAGTCACAAAAGTGTTTTTAAATTTTTTCATCATATGATTTAAAGTAATAACTGACAATTGAAAACAATATTAATAATAACGGGCAACTCGTTTCACAAGATCGCTAAATAATAATATCATATTAAAAACTACAAACTTTCACAGTTTCTAATGCACTCCTTAACCTTCTTATATACTTTTTAATAATCATAAACGACTTTGCTATGTAAAATGATTTTATTATATTTTGAGACTGAGACGTGACGGGTGTTTTACTGAGAAAAAAATAGTCTGTAAAACTTATATTTACGGAAAACCAACAGGCGTACAATGAAAAATGATATAAATATTGAATATAGTTGTGGAAAATATATAATTCGATAGACACATCATGCCTAAGTTTTACGAATGTCCACAATCTTGTTTTCGTGTAGGTAGTTTTCTATCGGCTGTAAATTGCTAGCAGATACACCAACTGCCAAATAAAACACATCCTTTCTGTAAATTCACTGCCAACCTCTGCATATTATCGATTGGCAAGCCGTCGTAGGTAAGGCGCCTTAGCGATGACGGGAGAGATATGACGATGGGATCCGTGCTCGCATTTTCACGCGGCCGTCATAACTCCGCCGTCATACCGGCGACGCGTCGTCGCTGTGACGGTGGCGAGGAAAAGAACCATGCTCGACCCACGGGACACGACCGCAACTCCACTCGCGGGCCGCTTACGGGTCGTTACCACAACGTCGAACGTGCAATAACGCCGAATACCATAACGCCGAATGCCAAATTGACCGCAACGCTGACAGCTAGAAAACTGATGTGTACCACAACGCCGAAATACAGTAATGCCGAAAAATGTTGTTCCGTGAAGGGGGGGGGGGGGGGGGGGGAGGCACAGGAGCAAGATGAAAAACAACTGAATGAATTTGTGTGTGTGTTTCTTAAATGTACCTTAACGCCGAAATACCACAACCTAACCTAACCTAGGCTAGCCTAACCTAGCCTAACCTAACCTAACCTTACCTAACCTAACCTTTGTGGCAGTCGTTAATGTATTTCGGCGTTGTGGTAATTCGGCGTTGTGGTACACAGCAGTTTTCTAGCTGTCGGCGTTGTAGTCAATTTGGCATTCGGCGTTATGGTTTTCGCCGTTAATGTACGTTCGGCGTTGTGGTATTTCGGCGTTGTGGTGCGTCCCCGCCGCATACCACCAGGACGTGTCCAAACCGAATCCCAGCAAGGAAACAAATCGCCAACCGTTTCAATAAGGCTTGCCCTGCGCGAGGCTAGAAACTGGTTCCAACGCATTCTAGCGGGCGTTTCGCAAACCATCGGCACTATTGTTTCGGGGGGGAAAAAAACTACAGGCGGCAGCACCTTCGCACGAAAATAGAACGGTCTTTGTAATTTTCTAAAATACTTTTAAAGTTGAGATTATTTCTTGTCGTGACCATTAAACTTTACAAAATTTATTCCATGATAGCTTCGCTATCATAAAGTTTTATTTAGCACACCAAGATACGTCCCCCGATGATCACAAAAGTGTTTATACGTGAGTTGATTGATGCCCCAGACGCGGTCCCGCCATCTGGACGAGATCAACGAGATAGTGAGCTCTGCGCATGCGCGGAATTTGGGCAACGGATAGGACACCAAAATACGTGCCCTGAAAATAATAACTTGCCGTGTCCTAACGCGCACTTGGAATACGGTTAGGGTACAGTTGTAGCATATTCAACACCTGAACCCTTATTTTTGTGTCTTGGGTTACCGGCCTAAGTTAGAGTGCACCAACATTCATCTAGTCATCCCACAAATATTTCAGTGACCTCGATTTCATCACTACTTTAATACATAATTAGTAGAGACTGGAAAATTTGTGGGTACGGTGAGTTGACCCACAGTATAGACTCCAAGATCCTCTGCAAACTTGGGCAAACGTCGCCTGTTCATTGACTCCTGACTTGTGAGGCGTCTCAACTGGATAACTTGTGAATACATACTTCTTTCGTTGAAGGTCTATAATTGGCCTATATTCCGCCAGATTAACAGTTAACTAATAACTGAAAGCAGCACAAAAGTTTAGACTTATTTGAATCTTAGCATATCACGAAATTACTCCGCGAATTTTTCTTGTCTCTAGTTATTATTAAGCGACAGACCAGAATGCCAATTTGTGTACACTTGTAGAGACTTGCAAAATTCGCATTATTTACTGGTACCTGGACTTTCTTCACTCACTTGTACACTAATAAATCGGCGTCTGTTGTCGGTTGACTGCCGCCTCATTTGACCTAGCGTGTGATTGGTTCATTTAAATGTTGTAGTGTTTTGATGCGTTTCTTTTCCTTGGGGGCGTGGCAAAACTATTTAGCCTAAGGTTGACTGAGATTGCAGTAAGTGTACAATGGAATGTGTTCCAGATTGTACCCAAATAATAATGTGAATTTTGCAGAAAATCTACCAAAATAAAACGTGACCCGGAGAAGAGCTGAAATGTGGCAGAAGTCAGCAGTGGCGCTCCTATATAATATGCATACTATATATAAAATCCCTTCTATGTTGAACAGACCCTTTTAAATTATATTAATCTCTTTAAAAAAAGAATAATTTATTATCTTGCGTGGAGTTTATTCATAATTTTTTCTGGCGGATGTTATGCAAGTCGAAAAACAACGTTTTATTTAAGTACTCAAATATTTTATGAAATAAATATTATTAAATATTAACTATGCTAACACACATAAGCCAAAGTTTTCAATATATTTTGTTTATTATTTTATATATGATTGGATAATATTACTTTTGTGAAATAAACATGGGTTGTAGTATATTGGTAAACATTTTATATCAAACAATTGTTAAGTAAATTCCTTTGCAGGCATTTTTTGTTAATTTTGTGGTTGCGTCGAATTTTGTAACAGTGTTTTAAGGGGCTATTATTTTTCGAAATTGTTGACTTTCAGTTTATCTTGAAATTTTACCATATTGTGTTCAGTGGCAAGGCCACAAATATGTATTATATAATTTATTATTCTTTTATAAAGGTCCTGAATGTAGCGTATTTTAGAACAAGTTTTTTTTATTGTAAATTTTAAATATTTTATTCTGGCAGCCCAAAACGTAGGTATGTAAATTAAGTACTTCATGTACATGGCAGTCTATTTAAATTAGTATTTTATGTATGCCGTATTTTATTACGTTAGAGGAATAGAAACTGATTACTGAGCCACTGAGGATGGATATTTCGGCACAATCGTATAAACGACATTGCAGTTGGTGTTTTAATTGGTTTCAAGATGGCGACACCGGTAGTGTGGTCGAGAAACAAGCGACTGTCGGTGGGTGTTCGCGAGTGTGGTTTGGATGGGCGTCATGTATTTCGCGAGACTTTTCGTCACGGCCCGTTGGAGTTTGCGACGGAGTCGTGGAAGAATATGAAGAAAGTGGTTGAATGTGCAACTTACAAGTGTTCCCATGTGGCCCAGGAGGTTTCTGATTTGTATGCATTCTCGCATCGACTGCAAGTTGAACTTTTCCTTTCTTTCTTTTATTTTGGCTCGAAGAAGACGTTGCGACAGATCCAATGGACATCATGTACCACAACATAAGGAGAACGTTTGCAATTGCTTTCATGAGTTTCGACAGCGAGGCCGATGGATAGGGGCAGGCATTTTTCGCGAAAATATCTCAACACTTATTAGACTGCAACAAGGTATACCCGCACCTGTGGTTTCTTCCTTGTGATTGGCGGCCGTCTGCGAGAGAAATCGTTGCCTTATTTGACAGAGCCACTCAGGACGCGTTTACTTCCGCACTGAATCACTGTGATTGGTGTTGTAACAATCGATATGTACCTGGGAGAAACCCACCCAATCACGAAACACAGATAGGTGCTACAGTGTTTTAACTTTCATCTAGTATCGAAATCTTTTCACGAAATCTGCATGCCCCAACCGATGGGTGTTGCCGAGCAATATAATTGCCGTTGCGTGGTGAAATTACGCGCATGCTTGTACGCTAGTGCCCGGCACATTCGACGGTACCGTGCGTCAGGTAATTAGTGTAAAATTACAACTTTGGCAGCAGCTGATGAAATGTGTTACGTTCACGCAAGTTAAAGCTTAAACTGCAAGATTAAAAATATTTTGCGCAGCATTATTACCGACTGTGATAAAAGAAAGTTGGACTTGTTAATATTTTTTGAAGCAGAATTCGCGGCCTTTTTTTTTAGAACAAATTATTGGTGTTTAGGAACTGGCAATGTATATGGTAGAAATTATTTTAACGTAACGTAATTATACTGGAACACGAGTTTGAGTTTTAAAATTTGATGTTAAGTTTCGTGGCTGCCATCTTATTTCGCTACTCTATTACGAATTGTATTTTACTGTATGCTTTTCAAGTAAGTTATACATTTTAATGTATTTTTTGATAATCGCTACCAGGGACGCAAATCTGTGGGATTCACAAAGGGGGCCCGTGCTTCATGGTGCTTCAATGTTGTATACTACCCATATTTTCGCCCACATGCATGCAATAAGCAGAAAACGTTTCCAGAAGATATATATTTTTGACAAAAAACATCACACCCCCCCCCCCCCCCTCAGTGAAGGGCTTCTTAATTCCCTTGGGATGTACGCCTATGATCGTTGCTCTATGTGGTTAATAGTAAAAAAAATATTAATTTAATATCGTCAAGGTCATTTTCAGGTAGTTTTTGCCAATTGGATGCGGTTCATAGCTTTAATACTTACTTGATAATTTACGTACGCTTTTGCGAGAAACTTATCATAATTGGCCGTAATCATTGGTAACTTTAGGTATTCCAGTTTTCGGGTTTCCAAGCAGTGTTGATATTTTAATTTTACTCTGCTACTGTTCGATTCCTTTTTTTTTCCAGATGTCTTGGTGTTTTGATGAGGAGTAGTATAATGTTTGCGCGGGCTTCAGAGAGCTAGGAGACCGTGCAGAAGGTGTAGAGGGCGGACTAGGCACCGGCGCGGCAGGTCGCGTGCGGTGAGGTGAGAAGTGACCAGCTGCCCGCCGGCAGCTCGCAGCCAGCTGGTCACGTGGTACAGCTGCCACGCGCCTCCCTCCCTCCCCTCCAGTAGCCGTCCCCGTCAGGGATCCCGCGCAGACCTTCACACTCTCGCAGTGTGTTCGTGATTAGGGACCTGCAAAATTTCGCGGGTTTCTTGACCTCCAGGATGAACTTTATAGTTCTACGTACACTCGGTCAAATGTCACCCACTCATTGGCTGCTGTCTTGTGGAGGTGTCCCAACGTAGCGGCCTGTGATTCGATACAGCTTCGGTTGAGTGTTTCTCACTGGCCCAGAGTCGTCCAGGTGAGTTGTGAGCCAATAGCAGAGGCAGCACTGAGGTATAACTATTTGAATTTCAGGCTGTCGTGAAATGAATCCGCGAATATATATTAGTTTACTTTGGATGGAAAACAGTCATAAGTATAAATGAGTACTTTTCAAAGATTTAAATTTGAAACTTAGATAAATTATCTACTGAAATGCCTGTGACCCTAAAATTTTGTCATTATAAACCAATTATTTTATTCGCTACAGTAGGCATATAATCACAACCTCATTAGCAAAAATAACAATGAATCGCCAATCAGTAGTTCCAAAATTTTTATTCATTTATAGTTCATAATCTACTTAAAATTAGTTAAAATGACTTGAGGATAGTGGATCACTGGAATAGACTAGGCTTAGTGATTAATTGGATTGTAAATTTTGTGTTTTTTTTACGTCTTTAACCATTTTTTTTAAATATATAGTAGTTAATTTGGTGTTGGATACATTCTATACGTTATCTGCTAGTTTACACTTGACATATAATACTAGTAGCTTAAATATTTGCATGTCTGATTGTTTTACGGTCACTGACTTAAAAACTGGGCAGCTTCACTTATGTATACAGACCGGAAAAATTCGCGGATTTATTTCACGATATAATAGTATCCAAACAACTGTACCTTTATATTGCTTCTCTGATTGGTTCACAGTTTATCTGAAGGACTTTGATCCAACGAAAAACCTTTAACCAAAAATGTATCGAATAGCAAGCGTCCCAGTTGACACGTGTCACGAGTCGGTAACCAATGAGCAGGTGGCATTTGCCTGAGTATGTAGGGGGTTGTGGAGTCTATCCTAGAGGTCATCCAAAGCGCGAATTTTTCCAGTCTTTACTTATGTAATCTCATTCTCGAGGTGTTTCTCCGCGAAGAACCTAGGTTTAGTGGGAAAAAAAAAAAAAAAATTCCAAGATGACGTGTGAAGTCGAGTTCTAAGGGCCCGCCTGATCAGGGAAGTATTCGTGTAAGTGAGGCCAAGTGATAAACGGGACGCCATCTGATGCTTCCATCGAGGTTTGACAACTGAGTGGCGTAGAAAAGAAAGAAAAATTGTAATGCAAGTCCCTCTGAGTGCTTTGAAGAATCTGCACCGAGTGATTCACGCTTAAAAATATAATTCTGAAAACACTAATTTTAGGAACTTTTCACTCAACTAAAAATATTGTTTTAAATAATCTGAGTGTATATTTCAGTACTCGCCAGACATGTTTAACATCTAACCTCGGTGTTGAACAAATTCGTGTGTTCTCATGTTTCAAATAAACTTATAATATGAATTCCAACCACGAAATATAACGGAGAATTATTTGAAAAAATTAATGTATAGCGTGATATATATACGAAAAATGCCAATCACACGTATTTTCCGCACCCGCCGCTAGAATTCACTGCCGGAGCAGCTACGTCGACTATTGAATCTTTTGGTTAGAAGACCTAAATTTTAAACGGCTACGATAAAACAGAAAAAAATTGGGGGAAAAAATGCTTAATCCCGGATTTGAACCTGTTTTTCGACAAGGATTTTGATTAAAATACTGCCCATTTAAAGATACTGTGAAATCATGTAAACGGTTCCCTAGCTACATATTAAAAAGTTATTTGCTAAGCAACCATAAAATGATTTCACAGTATCTTTAATGTAGCTATACTTACCTAATATAACCAAACCATCCACAATGTTTTAAAGTATTTATAATGTAACTAACCTATCCTAATCGACCGCAAAATTTAATGCCACGCCGATTTATACAATGAGATAGAACAGCGTATATGACGTATGAGTAAGCTACATCCCAAATGAATACACATGTTGCGGTACGGGGGGAAAAGAAAAGCTAGCATGGAACTTGGGGGAACTTCGGGTGTGTCTCTCTCGCCTGTGAAATGAAGGCTCCCCTGGTGGTGTTCGTGACCAGACCGCACTGTGCACTGCGCATGCGTGCCCGGGTGGGCGGGGCGCCGGAGGTTAGCGGCGACTAACTCCCCCCGTGTCTGCGGAGGGCCCCGTTACCGCGGCGAGGAGGGCTGTAGAGGGGAGGCGGCAGACGGCAGAGTGCTTTGTGGTGTCGGCGGATAGCAGCAGCGGAACTGCTCAGCGAGGCGACAGCACCATCTGACCTCGACCAGCGGCCAGTTGTGGGACACAAACCACTGCAATCAGATGTTCCAAGTTATGAAAACAAACAGCCCCATTTAAAAGGCCCATTAAAAAAAAATAATAAAATACATGAAGAACAGATTTTTTTTGTTATCTCAACCTTTTTTTTTAAGTTTTTTTTTTTTTTTGCTGAGGGCGCTACAATTTTTGAGCGTTACGAAAATACCGACCGCACGGGGAAACCTGATGGAGGAGGGGACGGCAGAGGAGAGGTAGAAAGGACGCAGCATGCTTGCTCACGTGCATTCTTGCATACTGGCATACTTGCACACTTGCATACTTGCACGATAGGATAATTTAGTGCTCGCATATTTGCATATATATTTTTTGATCTGCGACCTCAGCCACAGAGAATTAGATTTCCTAGTGTTTCATATACCGTAATAATATAATAAGTAAGAATATCACTTCTGACGCACGTTGACCTCAGGCACACATTTTGGGGGTTTCAGTGTGTATGTGTGTGTGTGTATATATTATATATATATATATATATATATATATAGAGAGAGAGAGAGAGAGAGAGAGAGAGCCGTCAGAATCAGATAACATCAAAACTTGCAAGAGAGACCACTCCCCCCCCCCCCCCCTGAGAGTGGCGCGACTGGAGAGAGTTCGACTGGATTGTGAGAGTGAGAGTGCGGCGACTGAGTGGCGCGAGACTGAGTGAGTGGACAGGCGCGAGTTAACGGACGAGCCTAGCTCCAGTGAGGAGTTCGAGCTGCGGAACTTGACAGACATTGAGTGACATGAGAATAAACATTTTTAAGTGCCAGTGATTTGTGATCGAACATATTTTAAAGTAAAATTATATATATTATTTATGTAAATATTGGTAATTAATAAAACGGTGATAAAACTTCATTGGGCTATCCCTTACGAACCCAGTTCTCCCCACATAGGTCGTAATATTATCATCAACACACATTGCCTAGGTTTTTACTCGTCCAATATATTTTTCTCTTAAAACCCATCCTAGCAATAGGTTTGTTTTATCTTGCTACATATATTTAGACTATACCGTTTAAATACTGCATTGAATCTGTAATATAAACAGTAAAAATACAAATAAAACTCGTAATGCACGTATATGAATATAATAATAACAGACCAACGTACATAATTTAAAAGTATTTTTTATTCCATTGCAAATAATTATTTAAAAGTTATAGCTCATTGTGATGAGTTAAATTCCATGTACTGTATAAAATTACCTACTTGAAATAAATGACGTCGGTTCAATAACTGACCTAAAAGTTGGTCACAAACGTTGGGTCGAAGAAGGCTTAGCTAATTTTAAAGCGCATTACTTACACATTGCACTAAAATGAAACTGTATTTAACATTAGATTTCACTAGTTCCATATTTATGTATTACCTGCAAAAACTGTAAAATTGCGGGAAACCTAAGTTTCTAGTGGATTTACTAGCAACTTTCAGCTTTCTCCCATAAGAACCACCAATGCTTTTAAAGCTTCGTTTTGCCCACCAAGCTGTCGAAACAGCTCTCTGTCTCTCTCGCTCGGATTGTAGTTCCCCGGTTTGCCGTTGACAGCAGTAACTGGCGCTGAAAGCAGGGCGATAAGCAGTCTGTGTCTGCGTGGTCACATGACACCGGCTTATGGCCTGCGCCCAGTTGGTTGTACGTCCGATACAATGGTTCAAGTGTGAACAGAAAAATAAAATGTGTTTCCTTTGGGAACCAGTTGCCAAGAAATAGTTTGTCATACTACAAGAAAGGTTTCATTTGCACAACACATTGCTATGATTATTTTTGCGTATATGAAATACGATTAGTGAGATAATACTAAGTATTTCTTGTGATAACTGGCGCATAATTTCATACTTTAATTGATATATCATTCAAATATAATTTTTTTTAAAGCATGGAGAAGATAATAAAATTTTCAATAATTGGACTTAATTTTTATATATTATACTTATTAATGTACTTACTTAATATTGAAAAACTATTGGAGGTACTGGGACAACAAAAAGCATAAATTCCTGGTTAAGAATATGAACACAGTATTAATGCAACATTATTTTGTAGTGAGCGAAAGAGTTGTTTTCATGTAAATGTACAAATATCTGTAATTTTTTCTGAATATTTCTGTTTCATTTACAAAAAAAAAAAATACGGTGTGGTGTTTGCATTCTGTAAACAGTTTAGAATGACTGTATTTTATGGAAGTGACTGAGATTCTAATTCAGACTTGCTAACCATCTGAAAACATGTGTTTTACGGGGACGCACCACAACGCCGAAATGCCACAACGCCGAAATACCAAATTGACCATAACGCCGACAGCTAGAAAACTGCTGTGTACCACAACGCCGAATTACCACAACGCCTAAATACACTAACGCCGAAAAATGTATTTGCAGGACTGCCACAAAGGTTAGGTTAGGTTAGACTAGGTTAGATTAGACTAGGTTAGGTTAGACTAGGTTAGGTTAGACTAGGTTAGGTTAGATTAGGTTATATTACGCTAGGTTAGGTTAGGTAAGGTTAGGTTTGATTGTGGTATTTCGGTGTTAAGGTACATTTAAGAAACACACACAAATTCATTCATTTGTTATTTCGGCGTTGTGGTACACAGCAGTTTTCTAGCTGTCGGCGTTGTGGTCAATTTTGACATTCGGCGTTATGGTATTTCGGCGTTGTGGTAACGACCCGTGTTTTACGCAGTGTTTTCGGCGTGACTGTACGGCGATGGCGAGTTAAAAAAAAGTGACTTGTACCACGTCGCAGCGTGACGTCTGCTGACAGACCTAACTCCATGGTTGCACTGTTGTGCGTGGCGTGGAGGGGGGAGGGGGGAGGGGGAGGAGGGGTCGGCGCGTGG
The DNA here is from genome assembly GCF_032445375.1 of Bacillus rossius redtenbacheri. NCBI lineage: Eukaryota > Metazoa > Arthropoda > Insecta > Phasmatodea > Bacillidae > Bacillus > Bacillus rossius. Next base: position 10,517,105 of record NW_026962010.1, on the reverse strand, counting down.
TTCGGAGCCCGGCAGACCGAGGAAAGGTCTCGCCTGGACGCTCCCCCTCCCCCTCTTGTCCAGGGGTGTACCTCCGGGGCCAGGCCTAGCGGCCGAGGAAACCTATCCCTCCCAAGCACGAGTGCACCTTTCATTTATCCTGCCATAGATTCTGAAACACACTCATATTGCATCACTTGCATATCTGTGAGATCACGTGGCCAATAGTTTTACTGCAAACAGTTTGATTAAAGTACAAGTATTTTGACACACAAAAATAAATATTACACTTTACCGTACAAACCTAAACGAAAAAAGCCAGAAAGGTGTAAATTGTACATAACATTCTCTCAAAATAACTAAGTGGTGCAAATATTTATTTTTAGTAGTGTTAAACAAAAATACTTAGCTAGTATTCTTATAACTAAATTAGCCAGTATACTTCTCAGAAATGATGAAAGAATATTCAGATGTCAAAATTAAAAGCGTTCATAAAGTTGCGTGTGGGAAAACTGCACTTGCTTGATGTATATCAAGTTACGTATTTTTTTCTTTCGATAATGATACCAAACTGAACTTATCAAATTGTACTAATGTCTAAAAATAACCATTAGGAGTGCATTCTCAGTTCTTCGGGACTCCATCCAAGCTCTGAAACCGCTCTATTTTTGTTACAGTCAATACGAAATACCAATGGTTGTTTTAGACAGTAATAAAATTTGGTTAATTCCAGTTTTGCATCATTATCGAAAGAAAAATACTTAAATTGTTCTCCCTCAAACAACTTCACTTAACCTTATCAACGTTTTTAATGTTGACATCTGAATGTTCATTCTACATTTCTGAGAAGTGTACTGGTAAATGGTTGGCTAATCTAATAAAAATGAAAATTTTGCACCACACAGTTATTTTATAAACATATTATGTACAATTTCCACATTACTGGCTTTGCTTTTTAATAAATCCGCAGTACATGCTCGTATATTAGAACTTACATTTCACTAGCAAGTTGGACTCTGCACTACTGTATATGCTAGAGAGATTGTAACTGGTTGCCTCTACTGTCGAAAGCCACGACCCACCGCTGAATTGGTCCACGTGGAATTCGGCATCTCTACCACTAAATGTTTTCCAATGGCTTTCAGTCGCGATCAGCGTGCAAAATTTATCTGCATACACGTACTTGAAATAAACTTATAACTAGGGGCATGCTGATTTCTAAAAAGATTTCGGGACTAGATGAAAGAGAAAACACTGTATCATCGTCTGTGTTTCGTGATTGGGTGAGTTTCTTCCATGTATATATCGATTGTAACAACACCAATCACAGTGATTCAGTGCGGAAGTAAACGCGTCCTGAGTGGCTCGGTCAAATAAGGCAACGACTTCTCTCACAGACGACCGCCAATCACAAGGAAGAATCCACATTTGCAGGTATACCTTGTTGCAGTCTAATAAGTGTTCAGATGTTTTCGCGAAATCTGCATGCCCCCACTTATAGCGGCTTATAGTCCCCTCTGCTTGTCTGTAACTTACAAAGAACCCCCTCAATTTTCTAACCACAACCCTCCCAGACTGTTGATACTGGTGCAGAAAGCTGGGTTGAAGGTACCGTATGGTTGTGTCTAGATCTCAGAGTGTTATAAGTAGAGATGACAATTTATCGTGAAAATATTGCACACCAAGATAGTCTTCAATTTACTGAAACTTCTTCTAAACATTTATGGTCGGACAAATGTGTATTATATTTTTATTCATGATGTAGTTATTTCAGGACGTATCAAGGAGGTTCTTTATAACAAAGCGTGTTTACTCATTGGCTGAGTTTCGGTGACCACAACCAATTCAAATTTGATTGAATGAAGCTTAATAGTTCCAGACGATATAGCACTATCTCCATTTTAAAACAACGGTTTAGGTTGTTTTTAAAAATAAATTGCTGTTAATAAAGTTTGGAAACAACTACTGAACTCCTATACTCAATCATTTGTCAAAAAATACGCGTATTGGGCTAGCCCGCAGTTTCATAAATGAATTTAAATTTGTATAACCTTCAACATTGGGTCCAATAGTTTTACTGGCAAGGAAAAAATTAAAAAAAAATTGTTTGAATGAAATAAATCGTTCACAAAATTGGCCGTAAAAAATTGCGTAGTTTTACGATAAAATCAATGTGATATATTAGATTTACTGGTCATTAACAAATTTTTTTTTACCCTTCAACGATAGTACACAACTTTATCACGAAGATCGTTGTTGTACTATTGTAAACATTAATTCAAGCTTGTTTTTACTGTAATCATACATGTCAAACAAATATTTTGTTAACAGTAACAAAATCTTAGCAGCAAAATATCACAAAATAATTTTTCCCCGTACTTTTACAAGAGATTTCTTTGGAAACCAGTTACCAAGAAGTAGTTTTTAATACTACAAGAAATATATTGTAATATTGTAAAACACATGACTATGGTTATTTTTGCATAGTCTATATGAAATACGTGTTTCGATAAATACTGAGTATTTATTACGAACATTTGCGTATAGTTGTATATATTTTCATTGATGTTTCATTCAAGCATTGTAATTTTAACCATAAAAAATATATTGAATTATTCGACATTATTTTGTTGCATCATGCTTAATAATGTGCGCAGTTAATACTAGTAAGCTATTCAGGGAACGGTTTACAAATAACTTTTAACTATTGGAGGTACTCGTACAACAAAAAGCATAAATTCCTGGGTAATAAATCTGAACCCAGTATGACTGCGAACATTATTTTTTAGTGAGTGATACAGTATTTTTTATATATATAATTGTACTAAATTCCAAAAATCTGTAATTTTACATTAAATATTCTGTTCCATTTTCAAGAAAAATTTACATTGCTGTGGCTTATATTTTAAAACTTACGCACATAAACTAAACAGTATTAAGCTGTGGCGGACTTTGAAGTGTATGAGACGTGGTTTCAACACCAGGGCCAGTCCCATGGCCCTGAGATTGTAAACACGTGGAACAGGATCAGGTGTTCTCGCTTTCACAAAGGAACTTGGCGCAGTTACGTCTGAAGGGTTCGGTGATAAACTTGCCCGCAGCGCGTCACTCAGATGCGGCGAGAGAAACAAGTCTTTATGCCTAAATATAACCACAGCGAATCCATTGTCGTCGAGCAAGGTAAACTAAGAACGGACAGCATTCCACGGTAGCATTGTGGCCACAAGTAGCTCTAATATATACGAAAAGGCACTAACTGGTTTTCAGTCTATTCTTAAGCGAGTCTCTGTCTTTATTTCAAAAAGAAAACCAGCTATTGTGGTATACAAAATTATTTAAATAACACAAAATAGATGTTTTTTTTTTTCAAACGATACAACCGAAGAAAATTAATTGAATAAATAAGAATATGTCGTTTTTTCAAACAAATAGCAAGCTAAACAGACTTGTTTTATATAAAAACCAAATCTGCGTTCAAACGAAAGTATTTATGACATGTTTATACGACACTATTAATATAAATACTCATACAAATCAGTCAGTGGTAGCGTGGCACGTTTTGGCCTATTGTGTTATTAAACAATATTGCTCATTTTGCGTAGTTATTAACTTATTATTTTTAAATAAACACTGGGAAGCTTTAAGGGTGCCGACCGATCAGCCCGACACGTGTATGTAAGAGCTATGTTAGCAAACACTAAGAGAACTCTGAAACCAGTCAATATTTTTAGGAACGCCTGCATATAGCTGTATTTTTTTAATATAGCTCCAAGTCATGAAATTTTTATATAACGTAATATTTATGTTAAAAGAAGTTATCAAATTGCTTTATAAATCTTACTTTATCTATGATTGATTTTATTGAAATCAAAGTTAATTCATAATATTTATTTCCGAATTTGTATCTCTTATGAGGTACCAGTGATTTGTAAACTTTTGCTTTAATGTATGCAAACTTAGCAGTTGACAAAAACCAAAACTAGAATCACGAAAATTAACCACGGAGCCATTGTTCGCATGCAAGAAAGTGATCTTTGGAAGACGGTCTCTGGTGCTCAGACCAGTTGCTGCCGCGAACTGCATTACGTCCATAAATGAATGTTCCAATTATAAAATATGATAGTATCAACTGTAACCTTTGTTTGGATTTGGTTCAAGGTCGCAATTAAAGAGTAACTCAAACAGTTTCATATAAAGTGCGTGCGCGAATACTGTTTTGTTATTTTTCTCGCTTGCAGCGCGAAAGTATGGCGCTTTCCCTAATTAGTAGAGGGTGAACCTGTAAACTTTATCTGGCAAAAAGGATCAAGCCCCTCCCCATTGGAATCTCTTTGTACGAGAGTAGTTGAACGTCCAAGTCCCTGACCGTTGGATTGGTCTTAATGTTCGAGACGACAGAGCTGTTTTCCGTTGGCCGCCACGTTCACCTGAAATAACGCCATGCGATTTTTTTTTCCTTTTTGGGGCTTCATGAAAGACCGTGTCTACGTTCCGTCGCTACCTAACGATTTTCCAGAGTTGAGACACATTACTCCGGACTTGTTAACCAAAGTGTGGGAAGAATTTGACATTAGGTTGGATGTGTTCCGTATAACTATGGTTTGTTGTAAATGGTCTAAATGAAACTGTTGTAATATGCCATTGAAACCGGGGCAGCCTATATTGTCATGAGAGCAGTTGCGTGTCAGACCCGGGCCAGGGGTCCCAGGGGACAGGTGACAAGACAAGGAGTTGATGAGCTTCAAGCACTGGAAAGCAGACAGTTGCGAGAGCATCGCGGGTCACCCCTGGCTCTGCAGTGCTTGTCCGTTGGAGTCCAGCGAAGCACGAAAGGGCGCACCGCTGCGTGCGCACGGCCCTCTTCCGCCGCGCCGCCAGCCTTGATGACGAGCACCCCCCACCCTTCACCTCTCAACCAACCCACAACTAGCTGCGGCTTCCACCGACTTCTTGGGCTGGTCGCTCACACTTGGACGCTCCTAGAAACTAGTCAGATGGAATTGCTCGGCTTCTGGGTTGTAGCCGCGTCCGTGGGGCGAAGATATCACCGACGTTTCGGTCGACGTTGCGGTCGCAATCATCAGGGGAGCCAGTTACCTAGTGCGGAAGCCTGCCATCTTTATTAGCGAAACAAAAATCGACACGTAGTTCCTCGCCTGGGGCAGGGTCTGCATGGATGGGATATGTCCGACACTCACAGCATCCGGCTGCTACCCCAGGGACAGACCTGTCGTTTCGGCCAACCTGGATGATGCGTGAGGTGAGGAGAGATGGGGCCATGGTGTAAGGCGGTGCGACCAAGGTGACGTAGTGCGCAGTGGAGGACGAGATTGGGCGGCCGGACGGTTTCACCTCCCTTTCCTTACACCATGGATGGGGCATGGAGAAGGAACGGAATGAATCGGTGGGGGAAACGGGACCACTCCGAGAAAACCCGCGGGCCACGGCAAAGTCTCACCACGTCTGTGGATAATCAGGGTTCGTGTCCCTTTACGTTTCCAAAATTTCACGTGCAAAGCGATGCAATAATGCTTGTTTACGATCAATGACAACCACACGAAGTTGTTTACAAAGACTGTATCGACTACTGGTAAACGCCCTGTCACACTGTCACATTTCCGCTTCCAACACCCTTCAAATTGGAGTTTGAGTGTTATGACGTCACCGAAAACGTCACTATCGCAGCCCTATTTGTTTCACAAGTTTGATGAATTGAATTTCCATAAAATATTATGCACATATGTAGGACGGGTTATAAAATAAGTTGGATGTTGAATGTGATCGGCCAATCAAAATCGTGCCTAGCGAAAACGGAAATTGCATCGGTTTCCGTCAAACCATTCTTTAAAATGACGAAGAGCACATGGCTAATTAAAAAGGTTAAAAAAAGTAAAATTAATAAAATAATATTTATATGAATGACATATGCGAAAACATGACATGCTTAAAAATGAATTTATGTTTCTATAATTTTAAAAAATCTCTGAAAATGTGTTTAATTAGTAAAAATAATCATTGTGATTTAAATTTATTGATGTTAAAAAAATTAAAAGCAGAATATAATAACAAGTTATAAAAAAATCCGTCCAGCACTGTGAATAATTATTTAATTTGAAAATTGACATGATTTAAAACATATTGAGGTTACCTGTCCAAATAAATTTGATGGAGAAAATTTTAAGCAATTTTCCGTCCAATACTTCCCCTCCAACACTAATTGTCAAATACGTCGGAGACAAGTATTTGACAGTCAAATACTTGTCTCCGACGTATTTGACAGTATGATAAGGCCTTAAAATCTTTCGAGAACTTTAAACATGAGTAAAATTACTTGACACATACTATAGCAGTATTCTGAGGCACAGGAGCTCAGTGATATTAGGCCGACATCTTCAGAGCAATAAAATAAACGGAACGAGATGGCTCGATGTTGAAACATTGAAATCGCATTCCAAAGGAACGGGGTTTTAGTACCGGTTCAGGAGGCTTGAATTCTGTCTTCCATTTTTTTTTCGCAATCACCCCATCAAGGAAATTACTGGTAGGGCCTATGGTTACTTACTGCATGCCATGGGTGATTCATTCTCATGTTTACCTTAACTAAGTTTATCCTTTCGTAATGATCTCGCAGTCAACAGTTAGTCCAACTAAAAGGCAGTATAATGAACGAGACTTTAAAATCATGGTATAGGTACTTGCTCATCATAATGACTCGTTCTTGACAAGGCTCAATTTACCATCTAGTCTATGTGCAGTTCGTGTCTCATCGAGGGTGGTTCTTTGTAACAAAGCATGTGACAGAAAGTTAGCACCTTAACTTGGACAACCTAAAACTCAAGATGAATTATTTATTAGTTGACATCATCTTCTCTTCTTTGACGAGATACAGACATCCGCTTTAGTAATTTTGTTTTTTTTTTTTTACACAGCTGTAACATTTCGTGCAGCCATGACTTTCAATTACAAAGTAAATTTAGTTATTTTTCTGAGAAGGCAAATAACGGTGGATTTACGTACCGTGATGGTTTCATCAACGAAAATAGTACACAAGTAACAAAAATGTATCAACTACCATGGCCCTGGTACCAGATCCTAGGCTAAAAATAACACGTCATGAGTTTGCCAAGTATACATCTTGTCCCTGTTCACCAGTATCATTATGTTTCTGCCTGGTGACGGGAGCGAAGGTCAGTTACCGAGACAACGCAATTGTGTTTATCCGCTCTGTCGTCACTGTGTTGTACAGATTATCTGTTTAGTTTTTTCATTGGCCTCGTCTGAGGGTCACTGTGTTGTATTTGCTGTCAGTGGTTACCCCAGTACTTACGGGGCTCTGATAGTTTGGAGAATGGCCTTACAATAATTCCCCCCTCCCCCCCCCCCCAAGAAAAATGGCGGAATATTTGAAAAATAAACACTATTTAGCAACGCATTTAAGTCAACCAGACCATAACATTTCAACGATTGTTTAGCTAAAATATTTGTAAGTTTAGAATATAAAAAAAGTAAAAAAAATCCCTTTTTCGCAAAGCCTACAGGCATAGGTAGATTTCGAAATAACTATTTATTGCGGAAATGTTTTGGAAACTACTATAAACTGGAACATTTTATAAACTTAATGTACACAACATCCTTTATGTTTGACAATATAAAAAAATTATCGATTAAACATTTTCTCATATTCCATGCAGCGAAAATATTTAAAATGTTTTTAACTCA